>NW_022437009.1:1107155-1119373 GCF_009761245.1 Sapajus apella | reverse complement strand
AAGAAAGAAAGAGAGAGAGAGAGAGAAAGAAAGAAAGAGAGAGAGAGAGAGAGAAAGACAGAAAAGAAAGAAAGAAAGAAAGAAAGAAAGAAAGAAAGAAAGAAAGAAAGAAAGAAAGAAAGAAAGAAAGGGAAAGAAAGAAAAAGAGAAAGAAGGAGAGAGAAAGAAGGAAAGAAAGAAAAAGAGAAATAGCTCAGATTTACAGATTGGAGCAGAATTTGAGGGGATTAAAGAAAAGCAGTTGATAAAGGAAACAAATGAACTATCAGTATAGGGAACATGATATATCAACAAATCAAATAATTAGTTTACAGAATAAACCTCTGAGCAGGTTGTTTCTTGGTTGCATTGTGAATGTGTGATTCAAATATCAGATGAAAATTTTACATCATAACTGTTGGGTTTTTTTTTTTTTTTTTTTGAGATGGGTCTCTCTCTCTGTTGCCAGGCTGGAGTACAATGGTGTGAGCTCAATTCACTGCAGCCTTGACCTCCCAGGCTGAAGCAATTCTCCTCACTCAGCCCTGCCAAGTAGCTGGGTAGCTGGGATTACATGCAAGTGCCACCATGCCCAGCTAAATTTTAAAACTTTTTTTATTTTTAGTAGAGACAAGGTTTCGCCATGTAGCCCAGGCTGGTCTCCAACTCCTGAGCTCAAGCAATCTGCCTGCCTTGGCCTCCCAAAGTGCTGGGATCACAGATGTCAGCCACTGCGCCTGGCCCGTATCAATTTTTTAGCTGCACTGAACTACCTGCAGTGTTCCCTACGCTATACAATTCCATGGGCTTTCCTTCTTTCTTTTGGTTTATAGAACAACATCCTATGAGCTTATTCATTTAAATATTATATATTTTTATAGTATATATTTAGTCCATATATATAATGTGTATATATATATATGGACTTATAGATTAAATATATATACTTATATGGAAATCAAGCCTGGTGAGGCATACTATATAAACAATAAGAGCCACTCATTTTAGTTGTTCAGGTCAATGAATTCTGACAAATCTACATACATGTGTAACCAACACACCAATCAAGATACAGAAAATTTCAATTCTTCCAAAAAAGTTCTCTCGTGTTCCTTTGTACCCTTTGCTCTTGGAAACCACTGATCAGTTTTGTTACTATGGATTGGTTCAGCTTATTCCATATCATTTAAATGAAATTATATAATATATATAAACTCTTATGCTTGCCCTTAATACTCAGCATGTTTGGTACAAGTCTTTTTGTAGATTATGGGCAAAGCCTTTTGGGTAAATACCTAGGAATAGAATTGCTGGGTCATGTGGTAAGTCTACGCTTAACTTTGACAAACTGTTCTCTAAGATAGATTTATCATTTTAAACCGTTACTAGCAATGTAAAAGAATTCCAGTTTCTCAACATCCGTACCAAAACATAGGATTAACAGTATTTTTAAGTTTGGTCATCCAAGTGGGTGAAATGGTATCTTATATGGTTTTATTTTGCATTTTTCTGACAACTATGATATTGAACTTTTCATATGCTTATTGGCCATTTGTTATCTTTGTTTGTGAAATGCCAACTTAAATATAGTGCCCATTTACAATATTAGGATTGTTCACACCTATCACTCCAGCACCTTGGGAGGCCACAGTGGAACGATCATTTGAGGTCAAGCGTTCAAGACCAGCCTGGCCAACATGGTGAAAGCCCATCTCCACTAAAAATTGAAAAATTAGCCAGGCGTGGCTGGGGACACCTGTAATCCCAGCTACTCTGGAGGCTGAGGCAGGAGAATTGCTTGAACCCTGGAGGCAGAGGTTGCAGTAAGCCGAGATCCCACCAATGCACTCCAGCCTAGGTGCAGAGCAAGAATCCATCCCAAAAATTAAAAAAAAAATAAAAATTAGGTTGCTTCCTTATTACTGAGATAAGAGATTTTTATACAGCTGGATAAAAGCCTTGTCAGATACATCTGCTGTGAATATTTGCTCCGATTTTATGGGTTATGTTTTCATTTTCTTAATGTTGTTTTTGAAGAATAGAAGCTTTATCTTTTGATGAATTGAAATGTATCAACATTTTCTTTTAAGTTATTTTGTGTACTATTAAGAAATCTTTACCTGTCTTCAAGGCCTAGAAAATTTTCCCCACGATTTCTTTCAGAAGTTTCATAGCTTTAGTTTTTACATTTAAGTCTCTGGTGGTTTTAAGTTGATCTTTTTTGTTAATGGTATGAGGTAAGAGTCAAGGTTCACGTTCTCCCTCACACGGACATCTAGTTGGAGATCTAACACCCTTTGATGAAAAAACTATCTTTTCCCCACTGGACTGCTTTGACCCCTTCATTGAAAATATCTGACTACTTCTTGATTCCCTATTTCTTTTCAGAAATTGCCGGAATAAATGTAAGCACTAGACTCTCTGCCCAGTTTAAGGCCTTGGTTTTATACCGCTAAGACAAGGGACAGTTGGTGAGTATAAATAACTTTTATTTATGTACAGTAAGCCAAGAAATATGTAGTTCCTCTGGCTATCATTCACAAACCAATTTGTCCATAGCCTCTCTTCTTTTATCATTATTGATTTTTGTTTCCTGGGAAACAACATAACTCTAATTAGAGAACAGGTCGGAATGTGGATTCTGGAGTTGCAGACCCCCTCTCCTCCCTCTCCCTCAGCTTTTCCCGGGTCTGTCTGGACCCTTGTAACACATATCTGGTGGCCCCAGCTGTCCTTTTCTCCTTGCCTTGGCAGAAATGCAGCGCCTCAGACCTATGTTCCCGCCTTCTTTCTTCCATCCGCAGAGTGACATGAAAGACGTAGGGGCCTGTACCGCAGGCAGCTGTGGGACTCAGGCTGGAGCTGCATTCAGGACTGCTGGTTTGCTAGAAATGAAAGACCATGGACTCTGGCATGGGGATGGAAACGTCTGCCAAACACACACATAGGCATGACCCCTTTCCATGCCGTCTCTCTCTCTCTCTCTCTCTCTGTCTCTCTCTCTCTCTCTCTCACACACACACACACACACACACACACCCGTACCTTTGAGAGGAGAGGGTCTATAAAATTCCCCACATATGGTGAACATATTTTAGAGAAGCACATGACTAGAGGCCACTGGGAGAGAAAGAAAAAGAAAATAATGAGAAAAATCTTCAGTAAGTCTGAATTGTTCCAGTCAGACTGCTGAGAAAGAATGCAAAAGACTGGAGATGAAAATTATTGGTAGAAGTCAACATGGTAATATAGCTAAATCCTTTCCCTAGTTCAAGCCATTATTAGAACTTTTTCTGATATTCAACAATAGGATGCGGGAAAAGAGTCTTTATAATTTAGCTGTAAGTAATTTGCTTTAACACAATGAATATACCTGAAAAAAGCACATTATAAACATATTTTTCTCTAACTCAGTTTCAAAAATTCTTAATTTAACTTGTAAATAACTGCATGGTGGGGGAGGTGGGTCTAACTAATGCCAACTGGCATTGGCTCCCAAAACATTAAATAAAATTGTTTTCTAAATTCTTATCCTGTTACATCTTTCATGATCAATTAAATGCTTAGGTACACTATAAACCTACCAGTATAAAGGAACTAGCAAAATAATCTTTTAAAGATATAGATAATCTCTAATTTATCTGTTTTGTAAGTTAAGAACTGATTTATCAAATTTTCTCAAAACTAGAAAGAAGTATCTTGGCTTCTGCTTTAAAGAGTTATTGGTAGAAGTTAATCAGATCATCCAAGCACAAAATAAACTGATAATAAACGGTCTGCGTAACTTAGCGGCGCAGTAGAAGAAAGGCTGGCCTAGTATCCTCTGGGGCTTCATTCTTAAAGTGCTTTCTCGTTAAACTGAGATTAGCTTTTTACCTAAGGGCAGGAGAGAGATGCTGATGTATTTTTAGTAGAAAGGTGACTGTGGTTGCCTTGTGGGGAATGAACTGCCAAACTGTGAGATCAGGGCAGGAGTGAAAGGGTAATTTAATTGTTCAGGTAAGAATTGTTCTACTATAAGGACACGTGCACACGAATGTTCACTGCAGCACTGTTTACAATAGCAAAGACCTGGAACCAACCCAAATGCCCATCGATAATAGACTGGACAGGGAAAATGTGGCACATATACACCATGGAATATTATGCAGCCTTCAAAAAACGATGAGTTTGTGTCCTTTGTAGGGACATGGATGAACCTGGAAACCATCATTCTCAGCAAATTGACACAAGTACAGAAAACCAAACACCGCATGTTCTCACTCATAGGTGGGTGTTGAACAATGAGAACACATGGACACAGGGAGGGGAGCACTACACACTGGGGTCAGTTGGGGGGAAATAGGGGAGGGACGGTGAGGGGTGGGGAGTTGGGGAGAGATAGCAAGGGGAGAGATGCCAGATGTAGGTGATGGGGGGAAAGGAAGCAAGTCACACTGCCACGTGTGTACCTATGCAATAATCTTGCATGTTCTTCACATGTACCCCAAAACCTAAAATGCAACAAAATAAATGGAAAAAAAAAAAAAAAAAAGAAATAGCCAGGGCCTTGATGTCAGCTCCAACTCCCTACTTCCCCTCTACAAGCATCTCCAGAGGCAGAGGCGGGAGGGCTGGGAAGGGTGCATAGGCAGCAGGCAGAGCAAGGTTCCCGCCCCATGAGTACATCTTCCGGAAGTGGTACTTCACAGGAAAACTGTAAAAGCCTTCGCTTCGCCACCTATGAGCTGTGTGACCTCAGGCAGCTAATGAAAAAGTTCTGTATGCTGAGTATTTCCTAAGTACCAAGTACTGCTCAAAGATAATTTTAAGTACATTTTCAATTTACTTAATCTCTTTATGCCTTAATTTATTCATTAGTGAAAGATAACAGTAATATCTAATTCCTGTGACTGTTTTGATGATTAAAAGAGAAATCTTAAATTAATTAAGAGAGAAGTATACATCAAATGGCTTAGTAAACCTAACACATTTTTCTTTTTTTGAGACAAACTCTCGCTCTGTTGCCCAGGCTGGAGTGCAGTGGTGTGATCTCTGCTCACTTCCACCTCTACCTCCTGAGTTCTAGCGATTCTCCTGCCTCAGCCTCCTTAGTAGCTGGGATCACAGGCACAGGACACCACGCCCAGCTAATTTTCGGTTTTTTGTAGAGACAGGGTTTCACCTTGTTACTCAGGCTGATTTGGAGCTCCTGAGCTCAAGTGATCTACCTGCCTCAGCCTCCCAAAGTGCTGGGATTACAGGTGTGAGCCACCATGTCCAGCCAGATTTACACATTTAAAAGTAGTTTTCAGGCCAGGCACAATGGCTCACACCTATAATCCCAGCACTTGGGGAGGCCGTGACAGGAGGATTGCTTGAGCCCAAGAGTTTGAGGCTGCAGTGAGCTATAACTCCACCACTTTATTCCAATCTGGGTGACAGAGTGAGACCCTGTCATTCATAAATAAATAGTTTCCTAATAAACATGGGTTTCTAATTTTTTTAAAATAAATCTGAAAATGCTATATTTCTTTTTAGCCCCCATCTATTGGACACTACCCAGATTGATCACCTCACACTTGTTAGAATGACTATTATTAAAAAGATAACAAACCAGGCGCGGTGGCTCACGCCTGTAATCCCAGCACTTTGGGAGGCTAAGGTGGGCAAATCACTTGAGGTCGGGAGTTTGAGACCAGCCTGGCCAACATGGTGATCTGTCTCTACTAAAAATACAAAAATAAGCCAGGCATGGTGGTGGGTGCCTGTCATCCCAGCTACTTGTGAGGCTGAGGCAGGAGAACTGCTTGAACCGGGAGGCAGAGGTTGCAATGAGCCAAGGTCGTGCCACTGCCCCTTAGCCTGGGCGAGAGAGCAAGACTCTGTCTCAAAACAAACAAACAAAAAAAAAAAAAAAAAAAAAAACAAGATAACAAGTGTGGGCAAAGATGTGGAGAAAAGAGAACCCAGGCACAGTGTTGGTGAGAAAGTAGTCAGTACGGCCATCATGGAAAACAGTATAGTGGTTCCTCAATAAAATTAAAATCAGAACTACCATAGAAGCCGCAGTCCGTCTGAGGGGTATACATCCAAAGAAGATAAAATCACCGTGTCAAAGAGACATCTGTACCCTCGTGTTTATTGCAGCGCTGTTCACAAGAGCCAAAATATGGAATCAACCTAAATGTCTATCAATAGATGAACGGATAAAGAAAATACAGGATATACACACAACAGAATACCATTCAGCCTTAAAAAAAGATATCCTGCCAGTTATGACAACATGGATGAGTCCAGAGGACATATTGTTAAGTGAAAGACGCCAGGCACAGAAAGTCACATACTGCATAAGCTCTCTCATACGTAAAATCTAAAAAAAT
This sequence comes from Sapajus apella, assembly GCF_009761245.1. Classification (NCBI taxonomy): domain Eukaryota; kingdom Metazoa; phylum Chordata; class Mammalia; order Primates; family Cebidae; genus Sapajus; species Sapajus apella. The sequence goes on along the minus strand of NW_022437009.1, from coordinate 1,113,032 downwards.
CGAGCTCATAGAAACAGTGTACAATGGGGCAAGAGGAAATGGGAAGATGTTGGACAAGGGACACAAAATTTCACTTAGACAAGATCAAGAGATCTGTGGTACAAATTGGTGACCAAAGGTAATAGCAATGTATTGTATACCTGAAAATCACTTAAAGATAGGTAAGTATGTGAGGTAATGTACATGTTATATGGCTTGATTTAGCCATTTTAAAATATTTCAAAGCATCATGTTGTACATGACGAATATATGCAATTTTTGTCCATTTAAAATAAAGAAAAAAAAATCTTCCCAGCATTGCCTATTAAAAAGAAAAGAAAAAATAAAAAAACCAGTTATTGATTATTGATTTTTGTATTACAAAACATAAATCATCACCGTGATGATCTTTCACCTACTAGAACTCTGCAAGTATGGGGTCATGTGGTTAATATAGTAACTGTTTCCAGAAGACTAGCTTATTCACTTATACTTCTACTTGAAAATGGTTCTAAGAAGCAAAAGCCAACATGCCTTCATGGCTGTAAGACAAGGCACAAGGAGGGCCTTTCCATCATCATCCATGAACAAACTGAAGCTTTATGGCCATTCTAAAGGAGCTGATGTCCAATGTTAATTTCTAGGCAATCCATGGGCAGTAGGTAAGCATAGCTTCTACTCAAATTAATGAAAATGGTGATGAGCAACTATGTGGGACAGTAGTTTACCGTCACTAACCATCAGCGAACACAGATTAGTATAAAGAGAAAGCAACTAAAAAGTAAGGTTTATTTTTAAGTTCAAAATAATTAAGTTTAGAGCAAACAAACAAACAAAAAAACTTGATCAATACATGAAAGGGGAGGGGAAAAAAGTGGATGCATAAAAAAATCAAAGTTTAATTCTTTTTAAGCATAGGACTAACCTTACAGGAAATATATTAAAATTTGATGAACAAATCAAAAGGCATTTAAAAAGAGACTTAAGATCCATAATCAAACGTAATATGTGAACCTTGGTATTACCTTCACTCAAACAAGCCTACTATAAAAGACATTTTTGGAAGAGTCAGTGTAATTTGGGTATTCGATGATAATATGGAATTATCATTGTTAGATGCCATTACAATATTATGGTTATGTAAGAAAATTTCCTGAATTTATAGTGGCACGCTGAAATACTTAGGAACTGGAATGCCATGGTATGTGGTATCTGCTTTGAAATACTTCAGCAAAGAAAATAACATCGACCAGGCACAGTGGCTCATTCCTATATTCACAACACTTGGGAAGGCCGAGGTGGGAGGATCACCTGAGCCCAGGAGTTGGAGACCAGCCTAGGCAATATTGTGAGATCCTGTCTCTCCAAAAAAAATTTTTTTAAAAAGGCTGGGTGTGGTGGAATACGCCTGTAGTCCCAGCTGTTACTCAGGAGGCTAAGGCAGGAGGATCCTGAGCCCAGGAGTTCGAAGCTGCAGTGGGCTATGATTGCACCACTGTACTCCAGCCTGGGCAACAGAGCAAGACCCTGTCTTTATTAAACAAAAAAAGAAAGAAAGAAAGAAAGAAAAGTCACATCAGTGAGACAAATAACAAAATGTTAACAAGGGATAGGAGTACAGTATACTATTCTCTCTATTGTTAGAAATTTCTAAAATATTTTAAAATTAAATTGTGTTTTAATAAAAGGGGGAAAGAAAGCCTGATAAAATATCCCATCCATTTAGGCATAGAGTTGTAATAAGGTTGGCTGCCTGAGTCAAAGAAGGAAATGGCTAAAACCAAGTTTATCTTAGATTACAAAGACACCTGAGGAAAATGTTTATATTGCCTTTTGGGACAAATTGTATAATGTAGGCGAGATGAGTGCCTGCCTTCAATTTTGCTGGCAAACCATCAAAATTCTCCGTAATGGAGGTGAAGTGAGGGATGGCAGGAGGCTAATTATTAAACAGCTTTACAACTGCATTAAGGCTATGAGGAGAAGATGGGCACACATCAGTCAACTCCAGCCCTTCCACTCTCTGACACAGACCCCCAATATCTTGGAGCCAAGGATCTCATTAGGTTCTATTTAAAGAGAAGGTGGATTTTGTTCCTCCTTTATTGGGAAGTCTTTACAAAGCCTCCCATATTGTGGGCTACTTTTTCAAATGCTATTTTGAACCACAAAGTACCACATGGAAGAAGATATCTCAATTATTGCAAATTTTAGATGCTTATAAGGTCACTGCTAAAACTCCTTTACAATGCAGAAAAAAAATTATAATATGGTAATTGTTCCTGAGAGAATGAGCTCAAAGTGCAAGAATAGGATGCAGTTGTAAATAAGCCTTTAATATTAAAGGTCACTTTAAAAAGCAATCTGGCAAGTGGTTACTTTGTGGAGATTAGACATTCATCTACAAGAAGTATGAAACTAGGTACTTGTAGCTGGGAATACAATTTTTAAAAATTTATCAGATAAGGATCAAAAGACAGCTTGTATTAAAAACAGCTTAGATGAAGTGAAGATGATGTGCTTTGCAAAATGCATTAGGTGACTCAAAAAGTGGCTCTAATGATGAGCAGCTCTCCAGCATTGGCAAGGGATGTGAAGTTTGAAGCACAATCTTTTCACAGAGAAGGTAAGAGTGCTTTTGAGATAGGATGACAAAGGTGAGAGATCTGGGGACAGCTAGTTTGTAGAAGGCAAGACCTACTCAGTAAGAACCTACAGGGTAAAGACCTGTCTGTAAGACACAAATGGTACATAATAAATGTCTCTCCAAGTATTTGAAGAGTAGTTGTGCGGAAGCAGAGTTGATTTATTGTGTTTTTTACAAAGCAGAAATTAAATGAATGAATGGAATTTATACGGAGGTAGATATTTGGTCAATAAAAGCAAGTATTTTATAGTAACCGGATCTATCCAACACAGAATTTGAAAAGCCATGTGTAAGTAAACCCTTCCTGACCAAATAGAAGGAACGAAGTTGAGGTAATTTGCCTTTATGGTCCTTTCAATGATCAGATTCTATTATTTTATCAAATTATTTCCAAGCTGGCAACAAAGTTGATAGCAGCATTTATGTTTTAAATATACAGTTGGCCTTCTGAATTTGTATGTTCTGCATCCATGGACTCCACTGAACAGCAGATTGAAAATATTCGGAAAAAAACCTAATAAAAAATAATACCACCACTATATATATACTTTCAAACTGATGACTTTGTGCTGCTGACTAATCTCCTTGTGAGATTAGTCATAAAAAGAAATGAAATCATGTCTTTTGCAGCAATATGGAGGCCAACATGAAATGGAGGCCATTACCCTAAAGGAAATCATTCAGAAACAGAAAGTCAAATATTGCATGTTCTCACTTACAAGTGGGAACTAAACAACAGGTCTACGTGGACATACAGAGGGGAATAACAGACATTAGAGACTCCAAAAGCAGGGAAGAGGATGCTGGTTGAAAAATCACCAATGGAGTACAACATTCACTATTCAGGTGACAGGTACACTAAAAGCTCAGACTTCACCACTATACAACATACCCATGTAACAAAACTGCACATACACCCTCCTAATCTCTAAAAATTTTAAAAATTTAAATACATACTTATTAAATCAGTGTGTGTACAGGCATAAAAAAAAAACAATACCACAATAGAAAAATAAAACAAACAAAAACAATACAGTATAACAACTATTTGCATAACATGTATATTGTATTAGGTATTATAAGTAATGTAGAGATGATTTAAAATATACCAGAGAATATGTGTAGGTTATAGCAAATACGATTCCATTTTATAGAAGGAACTTGAGCGTCTGCAGATTTTGGTAGCTTTGGGGGTCCTGGAACCAACATTCTTTGGATGCCAAGGGATCATTATACTCTTTTCATTTATCACATATATTTTTAACTGGCTGCTCTGTAAGAATCATTACATTAAGTTTTATGTGTAACAAAACATATATAAAAATAATGATAGAAATATACAATCAAGGAAGGTTATATATATGCATACACGTTAACATGTATCCCATTCCTTGCCTGGGCTTTGTCCTAAGATTAAAGCAGACACGTAACAAAGGCATGATCTAGTTAGACTTTTCATCTTTTTCTCGGGTGTATTTTGATTGCCTTGTCTCTAGGCCAGACTATCTGCCTGTCCAAGAATAAACTAATTCATCCATCGTGAAGATATGAGTCAAATATTTTGGCTTTGCTCTGAACTCTTTCTTGGCTTGGACACAAAACACTGGGACTTTGTCTTCCAGTTTCCCAACCTGTTCTCAAATCATCTCAAAAACTATTATACAGAGAATTAACAATGGGAATTATCCAACAGACCTTCCAAATACAACATCTAATAAAGTAACATTGAAATTACACAAAACTATTGGTCACTAATTTCTGTCCTTGATCACAAGGAGATTAGTCAATAGCACAAAGTCATCAGTTTGAAAGCAACCCTGCACCGCAAAACAATTCCAGGGCTAGAAGTACTAATGAAACACAACTCTTTCGTATATGAAGCATCATAAACTTACTAAATACAGTGGAGGAAAAGCTGATACTCTTGCAATATAATGATACTTAATGATATAAACACAAGTAAAACATTACAGTGAGATAATCACGTTTGAAAAAGTCACCTTCAGACAATTTTTTTTTTTTTTTTGAGACAGTCTTGTTCTGTCACTAGGCTCCAGGCTGGAGTGCAGTGGCGCAATCTCGGCTCACCGCAACCTCCGCCCCCTGGGTTCAGGCAATTCTCCTGCCTCAGCCTCCCGAGTAGCTGGGATTACAGGCATGCACCACCACGCCTAGTTAATTTTTGTATTTTTAGTAGAGACGGGGTTTCACCATGTTGGCCAGGATGGTCTTGATCTCTTGACCTTGTGATCCGCCCGCCTCGGCCTCCCAAAGTGCTGGGATTACAGGCTTGAGCCGCGGCACCCGGCCCTCTTCAAACAATTTTTAAAAATCACAAGTAGGGGATACATAAACCACTCAACATTTTTTCCTCAAATAATCTGCAAATAAAAGTTTTCCCAGTTCTAATCTGAGAAGCTGACCTGAGATTGTTGAAAAAGGATGCTTTTTTCTGGGTTTATGCCGCAGGCAAGAAGAGTAGCAGTCATGTCCAGGATGCTCTGCCGAAGGACAGCGGGGTCTTGGGGGACAGTGATGGAGTGAAGGTCAACAATGCTGTACAACACAGAGTCATATTCATCCTGCAGCCTCACCCAGCTCTCAATGGCTCCCAGGTAATTGCCCAGGTGGGGGATTCCTGTAGGCTGAATGCCAGAAAATACTCGCTTCTTGCTGTCTTCCTGGAACAAAGGAAAACAATCATATTTGCTTTTGAGGCAGAGTCCATGAATCTGATGCCCATGTTATCATAGCTATGGGAGCTAGTTCTATTTTTGTAAACTACAATCTGACAGTCATCAGCGTCCATTTATTTGGGGCCTACTCTGTAAGTCTATGCTAGGTACTACTAAGGATAAAAAAAAAATGATATTAAAAATGTTTTTGCACTCAAACGTGTACAAATGCAAAGATGTATAAGAAAAGATCAGCAGCCGGGTGCGGCGGCTCATGCCTGTAATCCCAGCACTTTGGGAGGTCGAGGAGGGTGAATCAGCTGAGGTCAGGAGTTTGGGACCAGCCTGGACAACATGGTGAAACCCCATTTCTACTAAAATACAAAAATTAGCCGGCCGTGGTGGTGTGCCTGCAATCCCAGCTACTCGGGAGCCTGAGGTAGGAGAATCGCTTGAACCTGGAAGGCAGAGGATGCAGTGAGCCAAGATCGCCTCACTGCACTCCAGCCTAGGCAATAGAGCGAGATCCCATCTCAAAAAAAAAAAGAAAGAGAAGGGGAGGGGAGGGGAGGGGGA
>NW_022437009.1:1020955-1107055 GCF_009761245.1 Sapajus apella | reverse complement strand
GGGGAGGGGAGGGGAGGGGAAAGGGGGGGGGGGGAGGGGAAGGGGGGGGGGGGGGGGGAAAGGGGGGAGGGGAGGGGAAGGGGAGGAGGGGAGGGGAAGGGGAGGAGTGGAGGGGAGGGGATCTGCATCCCCAAGAGAATGTGATCTAATTGGAGACTGAGGATATTGTTTATAAAAAGGTAAGTAAAGGTATGATGTGGGACCATGATCACGGCCAGTTTGGAATGATACAAAGTAGGATTCAGAGAGGAATTCCCAAGAGGAAAAGAGAACTGTGGTTTGGTGGTCAATAAGGAAGCCTTCAGACATAGAATCAAATTTCACTGGAGATTAAAGGGGCCTCAAGGGCTTTTCATGTGATTTCATTTATTTTGCAGTTAAGGAAATGAAGGTCTTGGGATTAGTGCTAAAGACTACTGCTGTTGCCTTAAGATTTTTTAAAATACTGTTGATATTATAATTTAATGTATAAGATCTTGGGCTAGAAATTAGGAAACATACACTCTATTTCTAATATTACTTCCTAATAAGATTATTTAAATTTTCTATGCCTTGGTTTCCTTTTACTTTTAATAAAAACATATTTGGGTTTTCAATTCTTCAAAAGGACATTTTAATTCTAGACAATTATTTAAATTATAAAAAACATTTGTACCCTGATCATGTTTTCCCTTTGGTTTATACTTTCTAATGCTGAAGTTATAATAGGAAAATGAAAAGACAAAAGTGCAATACAAATTTTTTAAAATGCTATTTTTCCCCTGAATTATTTTATAATACATTCCACAGTGAAAAATCCAAAATCAGTACGTATCAATAAATGTGCTGTAATCAAAAGACTCTGAAAAATAAAATGTTTCATTATCATTTTTAACCACCTCCACAACAAAACAGTAATAGCGGCAATAATTTACTGAACAACTACCATGTTGTAGGCAGTTATGCTCAGTGCTTTATATAAATTAATGCATTTAATCCTTATAATACCTTTTATGGCAGGCATATTATTTCCAGATGAGAGAAGTAAGGCTCACAGAATTTACTAGATTGCCCATGGTCACACAGCTAGTAGGTGGTGAAGTGGAGGTTTCCGGCCAAGTATCAGTGACTTCAAAGCCCGTGTATGTTCCCTCTGTTAGCTACTGTGCTTTGCTTAGCTACCATCTATTAAGACTTTATCACATTTGTTGTATTCATTTTGTAACTTTTCAATTGATTTAAAAATTTGCAAAATAAAAAATCACAGGGCCAAAAAAGACCATTCTTACACAGGTATCTTTGTTGTATTATGAGCCAAGTTTTTCTAGTGTATATATCTAGGAGCAGAATTGCTGAGTCATATGTATGTGTATGTATCTTCAACCGCAGTACTTCAGAGTGGTGAACTATTCCTAACTATGCAACATTATACACTTTCTACCAAGTTCCTATGGTTTCGTATCCTCATCAACGCTTGGTATTGGCAGTCTTTTTATTTTTGCCTAATCTAACGGAAATGAGGTAGAATCTCATTATGGTTTAATTCTCTTTGATTATTAAAGAAGTTGAGAACTCTTTTTATGACTATTGGCTATTTTTTACCTCCTCTTCTATGAAGAACCCACTTAAATTATTATGCCTATTTTTCTCAGATTGGATTGTCTTTTATAGATTTAAGAATGTATATATTCTAGATGCTAATATTCTATTAATTACATGTAGAGTGAATATTGTCTTACTGTGTGGCTGCCTTCTCTTTATGTTATCTTTTGACAAAGACAAGTACTTAATTTTACAAATCAAATATATAACTTCTGATAACAGACTGTTGTATCATAGAATAAATCTCTCAATGCCCCGCAGTTATGAAGGTACATGTGTGTGCGTGCATATATGGATATATACATATAGCTGTACACACAAACATACACACATATAAAATGTGTGTGCGTGTGCATGTGTGTGCAGGCTTTAAAGTTTTATCTTGACTCTTCACATTTAGGTGTGTATCTATCTGGAGTTCTTTGCATATGGTGTCAGATAAGCATCTAATTTCTTCTTTTATTCCCTATATGAATATCTGATTATTCTAGCACGATTTATTGAAAAGACTGTCTCTTCCCACTGCTTTGAAATGCTATCTCCATCAAAAATCAAGGCTCCCTGTATGAAGAATCTGGTAAGGGTCTGGTCTTTCAATTCTGACTCATTAGTCTATCTGTAACTGTGTCAGTATCACATTGCTTTTAAAAAATACATCTTGGGACCTAGTAAAGTGAGGCTTTCCACCTTCTTTTTCTTCAAGAGCACTTAACCCATCCTTGGCCCTTTATACATATCAATATATTTTAGAATCATCTTGTCAAGTCTCAAGAGGAAAAAAAAAATGTGTTCATTTTTCCTCCTTCTTTTTAGATCAGATTAGAAGTTGCAGTTGTTGGCTGGGTTGCTGTCTGGGATCACATTGCAGCTATAGATTGTTTCAAGGAGAACTGACATCTTTATAATGTTGAGTCCTCCAATCCAGGAAGCCACAAAGCATGTTAGGTCTTTTTTATACCTAATGCTAGCTCCTGAGAGCTAATCTACTTTTGATATGTGAATGCCAAGGCCACTTAAATTTGGTATTTCCAAGCCCTACAAAGTATAGTCTATTTTCCTCTCAACTCGTAAGATGGCAATCATAAAATAGAATGTGACATCATAGTTCCATTGTCCAGAACTGTGCTTGATCCAAGAACTGAGGAGGAGATGCAAATGATTTGTGGCTTCGAGGATATGAAAAATATCCTTCAGGTAATTGAGAACAAACATAATCTTACATTCAAAATCACAAACATGCACATAAAAGGTTTTCAAGTGGTGAAATCCCCAAATCATAATTTAGAAACAATATTTTAAAAATAATTCCTACTTGAGAATTGAGACAGAGAGAGAAGTTAGCATAGAATGAGTACCTATTAGTAAGGCTTCCTCCAGGACCTAGGGACCTTAACCAGTTCTGGATTCCTGATATGGGAATAAGCAAAGGAATTTTCAGTGCAGCAAGAAATGATTAATGGGCTTTAGGGACTGATTGATGAAGAGAAAAAGTGAAGCAGAAAAACAAACTCTGAAGTTAATAAATGGAAAGGAAAAAAATACCATCCTGAAATACTTGACCTAGGAAGATAAGGGACTGTTTATGGTAATGTAAAGGGTTACAAAGACTAGGAATTTTAAGTTGAAAAAAACAGGGATTTTTCACATATATTCCTCCATCTTCAAACTCAGAAATTATTCCCCAGGAGAAATGGAGAAAACAAATTCTTGAGAAAACTAGAAGAGAAAAGCACCAGAGAAGAGACTGTGGGAAAAAAGTATAGTGACCAGTGGGAATGGGGTAGACAGGATTTAATACATCTTTTCCATTCTCTAGTTTCTGGGATTCTATACATTAGTGTAGAGGGAATGATATTATCAGGCAACGAGAGCAACAAGAAGTGTTTTGTTCAATTTTCAAGGCGCTATTAAAAAAATACAGCCTCTAAATGGGAACTGGATTCCTGGTCTTAAAAATATACAGAGAGCGTCCTGCTCTTCTGCAGTGAGTTTATGTTCCCGTCTGTTCCCTCTGCAAGAGTCAGCAGGTGGCCTGACGGCATGGCAGGGGAGACATGCCAGGTATCATGAAATCACGAGGTTGGAATGTGGAGTTTGGATGGTGGGAGGATGGGGGTTCTGTGTTCAAAATCGCTAGAGTTAGAAAAGAATGAAAACGAAAGGAGCTTGGCCTTCCCATGGGTTTGGACAGGAGACAAACCACAAAGAAAACAGCTTCTCGCCTAGCCCACAGGCACTCATTCAAGGGGAAGCCTGGAGCATCAGCCTACAATTCCACTGCAGTATGCAGAGGATAAAAAAGAAGTATGTTATAAAGTAGGTCTTCATTTCATTTCAGGTGTATTTCCTTGGTAAATGCCACTTCCAACCAATACATTTAGTGGCTCATTTTTATAACATAACTAGCAGTACCAAATCCCTGGGGAGCTTCAGGCCTGGGATTTGATATGTACCAGAAGAGAGGATAGGTGTTCAAATCAAAGGGAGAGTATACTTATCATTTGAACAGACGTTGCTGAAACTATTCCTGTTGTACTGAGCACATTCAAAATGTATAAATTCCTTAATTTTCTTATTGTACTCAAAACCAATTGAAAAATCCCGTTATTAATTATCGCAAAAGGATTTTTGTGATTAACTTAAGAGAGCTTCTGTCTTTAATTTCAAGTGAATAAGATACATTAAAAGAAGACTGCCTACTAGTTTTGAAACATTTTCAGCTTCAGTACAGTGGTGAGAAACAAAGACTTCAACTAAAGATTTCAGGACTCTTCTTACAAAGTCCTGCTTGTATCCAGAGGTAACAGGAATTGTTCATTCATCATACTTGTTTTAACTGCAGTCAAAGGTAAACCACAAACTTGGCTCAATGGCCACACTATGTCTTATTGGTTACATAAATGTCATTTTTATCACAGATTGTAATTTAAAAAAAAAAGTATTCAATAACATTACCAGTTAATTGGGATGAAAATCTCTTTCTGTAAATGTATTTATTCTTCTAATTGTGTAGAATTTAAAAATATTGTTTAAAGCTCTCACTCCTTAGCTCTATGTTTCTCAATTCTATCATTTACAATGCCTTACTATTTCAGTCCTACGTTCCTGAAATATATCTCCAACATTTTCTTGAAAATGCCTCTACTGCCAATTAAGGATTGAAGAGCTGAAACAGAGAAGACCCGGGGTGCCACTGGCTGGGTGGGGCCAGGTGTTCCCCTGAAGGTCTGGCCATGCGGCGGCATTGTTCTGCTCTAGTCAGCTCTTTCCTCCAGAAAGCACTGGAGAGTCCTGGTCTGTTCAGAAATGCTCACTCAGCACCAAGAAAAATGGGTTCATTTCTGCTTCGAAATGAAACCAGATGATCAGATCTGGGAATCAACAGAGTAAATATTAATTCAGTATAAGAGAAAGGAGGACTTATATCACCTCCAAATAAGAAAAAAAATTTTAGGCCAACAATTAAAACTGAAGGAAAAATATTTTTAAAAAGAAAAAGGAGTGACTAATCAATTAGACTGTGAGCTCCTTAAGGGCACAAATGATAAGAACTTAATATGTATTGTTAGTTCAGTAAAAGAGTTTAAAAGGAATCAGCTTAATTAAGTGATGGGGGGCGTGGGGAATGGGGACAGCAAACCAGCATGGCATGTATGTACCTATGCAACAATCCTACAGGATGCAAGATGTGCACATGTACCCCAGAGCCCAAAGTACAATTTAAAAATATATCTATTCCCCACAGGTTTACTTAAGTCATTTTCAAATTTCAAGAGTTATTCATCTGTTTTCCTTACATGCCCTGTATCTACCATCCTTCTATCACGTGATAAACTGCTTTTGCAGATGTAGTTTCCTTCTTGTGATGACTTTCAGCTGTCAGAAACATGCCCTGGCCCTTTCATGTACCTCATCTCATGTGGTGAAGGTAGGAATCATCAGCATCATTTTCCAGGGAGGGCACTGCAAAGTTACATAACCTGCATGAGGTCACACGCAGTGAGTGATCTGATTTTAGCTCTTGCCACTGGACTCCAAGTTCTGTATTTCTTCCATCACATTCAACTGCACGTAATTTAGAACGTCTACACTTCAAGCATCCCACCCAACCCCTCCCCAACACGCTTCTCAGAAGGGGAAAGCGTACCATGGAGATTTTAATCAAAAGGTCAAGGGCACACAACTAGTGGCACAGCTAGGGCTAGAATTCAGAACTCTAGTGCTCTGCCCGTCACACCACATAATGTTCTTCCCCAGGTGTCATGTTTTGAATGTGTGCCCCCCTCAAAAATTCAAATTGAAACTTAATCCCCACTGTGGTAGTATTAAAAGGTGGGGCCTTTTAGGATTAAGTCATGGGGGTTCTGTCTCATGCATGGATTAATGCCCTTAAAAAAGAAGCTTCAGGCTGGGCGTGGTGGCTCACACGTATAATCCCAGCACTCTGGGGGCTGAGGTGGGTGGATCGCCTGAGGTCAGGAGTTCGAGACCAGCCCCCATCTCTACTAAAAATACAAAAATTAGCCAGGTGTAGTGGTGGATATCTGTAATCCCAGCTACTCAGGAGCCTGAGGCAGGAGAATCACTTGAACCCTGGAGGCAGAGGTTGCAGTGAGCTGACATAGCACCATTGCACTCCAGCCTGGGTGACAGCGTGAGACTCTGTCTCAAAAAAAGAGAAAGCTTCAGAGAAAGTTTGCACTGTTTTGTCCTTCCACGCCTTCCACCACGTAAGGACACAGTATTCCTCCTCTCTGGAGGATGCAGCAACAAGGCACCATCTTGAAAGCAGAGAGTGACCCTCATAACACACCAATGCTAATGCCTCACTCTTGAACTTCCCCATCAAGAGCTGTAAAAAAATACATTTCTGTTCTTCATAAATTAACTAGTCTGTACTATTTTGTTATAGCAGCACGAGTGAACTAAGACACTAGGTTTTTAATTTTATAACGTTCTTTCCTTCTGTAGCTATTTCTCTTGTACCGAAACATCTTTTGGGGCTATTTTCTTCAGGTCTTTTTTTTCTTCTTTCTGTCAAACAGTACTGAGTGAGTGTCGCCCCAGCAGACAAAAATGATAAAATATAAAGTCATGACACTTTGTCTCCCGGGAAGGATTCATCATCACCTCAGGGCAGCCAATCTATATTTAAATGCGAAAGTTATACGTAAGTAAAGAATAAGGAGGCGCTTCCCTTTTATTCTTAGAAAGATGATTAAAACTAAATGAACAATTATCTAAACATGACACAAATAATTAGAAAATTTTGACAATAAGGTGTAGATTTTAGATCTTTCCTCACTTCTCACGTGAGCATTTATTGCTATAAATTTCCCTCTACACAATGCTTTAAATGTGTCCCAGAGATTCTGGTATGTTGTGTCTTCATTCTCATTGGTTTCAAAGAACATCTTTATTTCTGCCTTCATTTAATTGTTTATCCAGTCATCATTTAGGAGCAAGCTGTTCAATTTCCATATACTTGAGCGGTTTTGGGTGAGTTTCTTAATCCTGAGTTCTAATTTGATTGCACTGTGGTCTGAGAGATTGTTATGGTTTCCGTTCTTTTGTATTTGCTGAGGAGTGATTCACTTTCAATTATGTGATCAATTTTACAGTAAATGCGATGTGGTGCTGAGAAGAATGTATATTCTGCAGATTTGGGGTGGAAAGTTCTGTAGATGTCTGTTAGGGCTGCTTGTTCAAGTTCTGCATTCAAGTCCTGGATATCCTTGTTGATTTTATGTCGAATATTGAAAGCGGAGTGTAAAGTCTCCCACTATTATTGTGTGGGAGTCTATGTCTCTTTGTAAGTCATTAAGAACTTGCCTTATGTATCTGGGTGCTCCTGTATTGGGTGCATATATATTGAGGATTGTTAGCTCTCCTTGTTGCATTGATCATTTTACCATTATGTAATGTTCTTCTTTGTCTCTTTTGATCTTTGTTGATTTAAAGTCTGTTTTATCAGAGACTAAGATTGCAACACCTGCTGTTTTTTAAAGTCTGGTTTAAAGTCTGTTTTATCAGAGACTAGGAATGCAACCCCTCCATTTGCTTGGTAAATCTTCTTCCATCCCTTTATTTTGAGTCTATGTGTGTCTTTGCACATGAGATGGGTCGCCAGAATACAGCAACAAAATTGAAAGAGATAGAGGAGCAAGATCAAAAAAAAATTCAAAAGCTAGCAAAAGACAAGAAATAACTAAGATCAGAGCAGAACTCAAGGAAATAGAGACACAAAAAACCCTTTAAAAAAAAAATCAATAAATCCAGGAGCTGGTTTATTGAAAAGATCAACAAAATAGACAGACCTCTAGCCAGACTAATAAAAAAGAAGAGAGAAGACCCGAATAGATGCAATAAAAAATGATAAAGGGGATATCACCACCGATTCCACAGAAATAAAAACTACCATCAGAGATTACTACAAACAACTCTATGCACATAAACCAGTAAACCTGGAAGAAATTGATAAATTCCTGGACACTTACACCCTCCCAAGACTAAACCAGGAAGAAGTTGAAACCCTGAATAGACCAATAATAAGGGCTGAAGTTGAGGCAGCAATTAATAGCCTACCACCCAAAAACAGTCCAGGTCCAGATGGGTTTACACTCAAATTCTACCAGATGTACAAAGAGGAGCTGGTACCATTCCTTCTGAAATATTCCAAACAGTACAAAATGAGGGACTTCTCCCTAACTCATTTATGAGACCAACATCATCCTGATACCAAAACCTGGCAGAGATATAACTGAAAAAGAAAACTTCAGACCAACATCCATGATGAACATTAACGCAAAACTCTTCAACAAAATACTTGCAAACTGAATGCAATCGCACATCAAAAAGCTTATCCACCATGATCAAGTAGGCTTCATCCCAGGGATGCAAGGCTGATACAACATATGCAAATCTATAAATGTAATCCATCACATAAACAGAACCAAAGACAAAAACCACATAATCATCTCAATAGATGCAGAGAAGGCCTTCAACAAAATTCAACAGCTCTTTACGCTAAAAACTCTCAATAAACTAGGTATTGACGGAACGTACCTCAAAATAATAAAAGCTATTATGACAAACCCACAGCCAGTATCATACTGAATGGGCAAAAACTGGAAGCATTCCCTTTGAAAACTGGCACTAGACAAGGATGCCCTCTTTCACCATTTCTATCAATATAGTATTGGAAGCTCTAGCCAGAGCAATCAAGCAAGAAAAAGAAATAAAGGGTATACAAGTAGCAAAACAGGAAGTCAAATTGTCTCCATTTGCAGATGACGTGACTATATATAATAAGACCCCAACATCTCAGCCCAAAAATCTCCTTAATTTGATAAGCAACTTCAGCAAAGTCTCCAGATACAAAATCAATGTGCAAAAATCACAAGCATTCCTATACACCAATAACAGACAAACAGAGAGCCAAATCATAAGCAAACTCCCATTCACAACTGCTACTAAGAGAATAAAATACCTAAGAATACAACTAACAAAGGATGCGAAGGACCTCTTCAAAGAGAACTACAAACTACTACTCAAGGAAATAAGAGAGGACAAACAGATGGAAAAATATTCCATGCTCCTGGTTAGGAAGAATCAATATCGTGAAAATGGCCATATTGCCCAAAGTAATTTATAGATTCAATGCTATCTCCTACCATTGACGTTCTTCACAGAACTGGAAAAAAACGCTTTAAACTTCATATAGAACCAAAAGAGAGCCCGCATAGCCATGACAATTCTAAGCAAAAAGAACAAAGCTGGAGACATCACGCTACCTAATTTCAAACTATACTACAAGGCTAAAGTAATCAAAACAGCATGGTACTGGTACCAAAACAGAGATACAGACCAATGGAACATAACAGAGGCCTTGGAGGCAATGCCACACATCTACAACCATCTGATCTTTGACGAGCCTGACAAAAACTAGCAATGGGGAAAGGATTCCCTGTTTGATAAATGGTGTTGGGAGAATTGGCTATCCATGTTCAGAAAGCAGAAACTGGACCCCTTCCTGACACCTTACACTAAAATTAACTCCAGATGGATTGAAGACTTAAACATAAGACCTAACACCATAAAAACCCTAGAAGAAAAAACCTAGGCAAAAACCATTCAGGACATAGGCATAGGCAAGTACTTCATGACTAAAACACCAAAAGCAATTGCAACAAAAGCCAAAATAGACAAATGGGATCTAATTAAACTTAAGAGTTTCTGCATAGCAAAAGAAACAATCATCAGGGTGAACAAGCAACCAACAGAACTGGAAAAAATATTTGCAATCTACCCATACGACAAAGGGCTAACATCCAGAATCTACAAAGAACTAAAGCAGATTTACAAGAAAAAAACAAACAAACCCATTCAAAAGTGGGCAAAGGATATGAACAGCTACTTTTCAAAAGAAGACATATATGAGGCCAACAAACATATGAAAAAATGCTCATCATTACTGGTAATTAGAGAAATGCAAATCAAAACCACATTGAGATACCATCTCACGCCAGTTAAAATGGTGATCATTAAAAAATCTGGAGACAGCAGATGCTGAAGAGGATGTGGAGAAATCGGAACACTTTTACACTGTTGGTGGGAGTGTAAATTAGTTCAACCACTGTGGAAGACAGTGTGGTAATTCCTCAAGGATCTAGAAACAGAAATTTCATTTGACCCAGCAATCCCATTACTGGGTATATATCCAAAGGACTATAAATCATTCTATTATAAGGACACATGCACACGAATGTTCATTGCAGCACTGTTTACAATAGCAAAGGCTATTTATTTTTATCTTGAATGAGACAGTAAGTACAGGTAATAGATCAAGAAGTACTACAATTTTAAAAGTATAAAAATGATATAAAATGTTTAAAAAATTAGTTTTTCCTCATAAGAAAATTCCTTTTTCTTTTTTTTTTTTGAGACAGGGTGTCTCTCTGCAGTGTGGTGGAATGATCAGAGCTCACTGCAGCCTCAAACTCCTAGGCTTAAGCAATCCACCCTCCCTCCCAAGTAGCTGGAACTAGACACATACACAACTACATCTGGCTAATTTTTTATTTTTGTATAATTCCATTTATATGAAATATCCAGAATAGGCAAACCAATAAATAGGAAGTTAATTGCTGGTTGCTAGGGACAGCGAGGAGGGAGGACTTGGGGAGTTCCGGTTTCATGGATACAGGGTTTCATTTTGGGATGATAAAAAATGTTTTGGAACTAGACAGAGGCAATGGTTACACAACATTGTGGATGTCAAGCACCAATGCCACTGAATTGTTCTCTTTAAAATGGTTAACTTTATGTTACATGAATTTCATCTCAATACAAATAAATAATAAAAGCATTGCAAGGAAAAAATGTGGAAAGGGGCATATCAAACAAGAAAGTCTTAATGAAAAAGAAAAGACATTAACATTTTTTTAAAACAGGAGGGTTTGGTCATGGAGCTGGTTGATCTTAAAAATCCTATCCCATTCATTCACATCAAGCTGTCCAAACCTAGTAACTGGAAAGGTCCCACGACGCTGAGCTCTAGACCTCTAACGCGAAAACTAGAATTCTAGAATTATCCGGTATTTTTCCTTTCCTGAAAATTCCATCTTCAATTGGGGTATATGGGTTCAAGAGCCATATTTATGAACCCAAATTCAGGACACATACTCTGGTACAGGGACAATGGATGGTGTGAAGAATATCCAGGGTATCTGTTGAAACTGCAGCCCTCTCAATGACTCTAATACTCAAGGGATTAAAAAAATCCAGCCCCAGAAGTTTTAGATATAAAAATAGTAACAACTCAACTGAATTTGACTGCATTTAAATAACATAACTATTTCCAAATCTACTGAGCAGCTGAACAATCTTCAGGGAAGCCTATGGTCACTGTGATTTGAAGGTTCCAGCTCTTGGGAGCCCTGGGCCCTTTTATGCCTATGGGATTTATCTCAGCTCCTATGACTACACCCTTCAGAACACCTGTTGTACAGGCTAGAATGTGTGTCTGAGCTCTGCCCTCTGTCCCTATTCCTGGTCTTTCCTTTTGCCTCCCTCCTGCTTGAGGCCTTAGGCTAGTGGCTGGGTTTCTCCTTCTTCAGCTCCCGCTCTAGGTCCTCTGCTCCACCAGAGCAGGCAGTCCTGGCCTCGGGGAGCTTCCGCCCCTCCCTGGGCTCTGACTTCTGAGCTATCTCTGAGTTCTTGTTGCTGTTTTTCTTAGGGCCAGGTCATCCTTTTCCTTTAGTGTCTTGTTTCTGAATGATGAAGAGGATGGTTGTTCTGCCTGTACCTCCCAGTCAGTTTTCTCTCTTTATTTCCTTTTTTTCCTGTTTGTCTTTTTTGTGCTTTTTTTGTTGGTTTTTCATTTGCAGAGCTCTGACACAAATTCAGTGAGGGGGTATGAGCCCCACAGCCCTTCTCTGGAGCTCTTTGGTCACATCATCTATTTCTTCTGACGCCTTAGGAGCCCGATACTTAGACACTTGATCCACTGAGATAGTTCTTCCTTTGATCTTGATCCCATTAAAATTGTCAACAGCCAGAATTGTGCTCCGCTGGTCTTTACAGGAAAGGAAACAGAATCCTTTGGATTTCCCATTCTTCTTGTCCTGCACAAGATTAATGTTAACAATCTCCCCATGTTGTGAGAACACACAGATGATGTCCCCTTCAGTCAGTTCATAAGGAAGTCCTCCCAGGAAAATCCAGGTGCTGTCCTTGCACTTGGAGTGCCAGGACACCTTATCGACCACCCCAAGATGGACCTATCACTCATTCAGTTCGTTAATCAGCTTCACCTTAAAGGGTTCATGTCTGTGGGCTTGTGCCCAGCGTTCGGGTACAAGTGCCTGAGCAAGGCAGCGTGGTACATGCCCTGGCTAATTTTTGAAATTTCTTGTATAGACGAGGTCTGGCTATCTTGCCTAGGTTGGTGTCAAACCCCTGGCCTTAAGTGATCCTCTTGCCTTGGCCTCCCAAAGTCCTGGGATGACAGGTACGAGCAACTGCACCTGGCCTTCATAAGAAAATTCTAACATTGATTTTCAAGCGTTCATTCTGGGGGTAAATTATATTGTCATTATCTCTTGTGGCCAACTAACGATTATCACTGCTCACACATCCACATCGACACCTGCCTGATTCCCTTCTTCAGCTGATTATCTGAGAACATTTATTCTTTGGCCAGCCAGCTGAGAGATGTGGCTGTCCGCACCGAGTCATCAGACTGTTACTAAACACGTGAGGATTAAAATACACGGGTTTTAAAACTTTTCTAGTTGCGTACCCTTTTTCAAATATAATATTCTCAGATGTGCCTACTAAGTGGAATGGACCAAATAAAAGCTTGAGAGGTGGATGGATAACAGCAGAGTCGGTGAGGGAGCTCTGGTGGGTCCCCGCCTGCTCTTTTGACCTCACACCAGCCAAGCACAAAGCGGGCTTCTCAGAGCACAATCTGAAGACCACTTTCAGACATTTTCAAAGTCTTAGTATTCTGCTGAAATTAAAACTGTGTTCCTCAGGACATATCGGTTAAGTTAATTAGCTTAACTTTTCTCATGTCTTCCTCTGTGACTCTGACTTTGTGGGGTGGTCAATGCCCTTCCCAGTCATTCTCCAGTCACCTGGGGAACTCAGCTGACTACTCGCCTTTCTCCTGTAGAGTAGCCCCCTCCGCATGCACAATCTTCCACCATCCTAGAATGCCCTTGACCCCCTTTTCTGCATGGGGAACTCCCCCCTTGGTCATCAGGCTATAATAATCTCTGATTCTGAACCTCTTAAACACTCTTCTTCCTCCTAACAAACACACCCACACAGACTCCATGTTCCACCACGCACACCATCATGTCTGTCTCTCTCAGAAGAACAGATGCCTCCTTCATCAATTCTTCAGTATTGCACATATCACATTGGTAACTTGGAAAATATTTTTTATTTGCTCCATAGATATATTTTCCTGCCTAGAATATGAGCTCTTCCAGGGAAGGGGCTATCTTTTTCCTCTTTATATACCCAGTAAATAGCACAGTGCCAGGTTCACTTCGGTCCCCTAATAAATGTTAACTGAATCATGACAAATCCTTTCTCCCATACTTTGGCTCCAAATGTAAAGGGTAAAATAACTATAAATAAAATACGTCAAATGTTTCAGTTGCAGGCCATTGCTAAACAAGCTACATTCTAAGAGTTTGTTTAAAAATTGGTTCTTTGAAACTCAGAAATTGAATTCTTTAAATGGGAAACAGACCATCAAAGTCTCTTTGAGCCTACAAAAGTACTGAAGAATGGTTTCAACAGCACGTGTTCAGCTGTACCTAACCACCATCCATAAAATTGTTTCTGTGGGCAAGTGGAATCCAAGGTCCATTCTGGACACCAGAAATCTATTCAGTGGTGGCTTTGATTTTGTCGTAGAAAGGACTGAAGGGGAGCAATTATGCATGCAGAGAAGGTTGCATATGCATATACAGTAAATTCTTCTTAGACTGTATGATTACTTTGAGGAGGGGCAACAGGTTAAACATCCTCATGCATTCATTGCCTTTCCTGACACTGATACTGTGACTATGGACTGCCAGAGGCAGCAGCCCCGGCCACCACTGGAGGAAAAAGAAAAGAGCAGAAGGAAGGCGAGGGGACGGGATGACAGCAGAGGCTCTCAAAGCGTGTTCCCAGTACCAGCAGTGTCACCATGACGGGAACTTGTTAAAAATGCAGTCTTGGGTTCCAACCCAGACCTACTAAATCAGGAATTCTAAGAGTGGGGCTTATCCCAGAAGAAAAAATGAGAAAAGTTATGCAACCAGTGCTTTAACAAGCCTCTCCAGTAACGTATGCTCAAGTTAGAGCGAGGCTTTTGGGCACCAATAACCTATTCTTAAAATTCACTTCAACTGCAGAAAATGAGGTACAGATAATAACACTATGAATGAATAGGAGAAGGTCCCTTCTAAGCCAACAGTTCTCAATCTTGCTGCACTGTAATCACCTGGGAGCTTTAAAAAATACTGATGCCTAGGCACCACCCCCAGAGATTCTGATTTAATCAGTCTGGGATTTGGCGTGAGCACTGGGAGTGTTAAAAGCTCCCAGGTGATTCTAATGTGAAGCCAAGAATGAGAAACCACTGTTCTAAGCCAACTGCTACATAATTATCTCCCAAAGCTGCCAACCTGCTAGGAAACAGTGAAACACACACACACAAATAAAAGGGCTAGGTTCACTTGCTAGTAATTTATATTTCAAGGTAATAAAATCTCTAAGACAGTGATTTAATAATGTTCGGGAAGAGGCCCCTTCAGCTCCCAGCAGTTTGGATATTACATGGCAGCCATGAAGGACAGAAGGTTATGAAGCTGTGGTCATAGCCTCTATGCTGGTGAAAGAAGACATCTGTGACAATAAGTAGGCATGCCATCTTGGACGGCTAGGTAGACTTACTTGGTAAAGTCCAACTCCATAAATCTCTACAACTTTGGGATTCAGAAAGCATATAAAGCCTGGACATCACCAAAGAAGTAATACCACTGAGGAGTTTTCAACATCCGAACTGTAATGGATTGGAGACAGAATTATCTCTGCCTAATTTTCTACCCATGACCTTGCTGGGGAAACTCCCTAGTTCCTTCTGATCTCTCCTACCAGAAAGTCTGGATTCAACACTCAAGCACTGTAGGTGGGTCTTGGCGTTAGCTCAGTTGGTTGGCCAAGACCTGGACTAATATCAGGTGGCCTTGGCTACATGAAGTTGAGATGCCAGTGATTTTTATGTGCAGTGTATGATATAATTCCATGACTATCTCAAGTGTTCTGAATCTTTGCGAGGCAGTGTGAATTTCTTACAAAATACCCACAAAACAAACAGGAAAACACACTTCTAAAGTTATTTTCATGGCATAAAATAGTTTACAAAAAAGGAAACCTCTTTCACTATTATTTCACCTCTTCTAGGAGCAAATAAGTCTCATGTTCCACCTAATCATGGCTCCCTTTCTCATCTGACTTGTAGACTGATACAAGACTACGGGTTGTTCCAACCACATTTGCATCAGTTCAGATCCTTCTGTCAGCTCAGACTGGTTAACCTTACAGGAAGTTAGAAGAATGACAAAACCAAGCACTAAAATATGGTTATGATAACTGGCTTGGTTATAAACCATGGTTGAGAAGCACAATCTAGTGCTACACTGCCGGGATTCACGGCTTTGCCCAATTACTTATACGGCCTTGGACATGTACAAAACAGGGATAATAATAGCACCTACCTCGTAGGGTGGTTAGGAGGACTGTGTCAAGTTTTTGTGACTTCCTTTTTGACTTTTTTGTGTCGTTTACCTTTTCTAAAAAATCCATGTCATTTTTTTGTCACCAAATTTTAAAAATAAGCCTGGGCCAGACGTGGTGGTTCACACCTGTAATCCCAATACTTTGGGAGGCCAAGGTGGGAGGATCACTTGAGCCAGGAGTCTGAAGCCAGCCGGGGAAACATAGGGAGATCATGTCTCTACCAGAAAAAATAAATAAATAAAAATTAGCCAGGCATGGTGGCACGTGCCTGTAGTACCAGCTACTCAGAAGCCTTAAGTGGGAGGATCACTTGAGCCTGGACATCGAGGCTGCAGTGAGCCATGACTGTGCCACTGTACTCCAGCCCGGGCAAGAGAGCAAGGCCCTGTTTCCAAAAAAAAAAAAAAAAAAAAAAAAAAAAAAAAAAAATAGGCCTTGTTTTTTAGCATATGATTGAATGAGCTGATAAAGTAACTAAAAGAGTCTCATACTAACAGGAATGGTAGTTATTACCATTTTCATTTTAAATAACAGGAAATTAAGACATAGACAATGTTAAATGATCGAAGTTCAGCTATGAAGTTATTTGTAAAATGAAACTAAAATAGAAACAATATAGTGTAATCTAAAGGACATGAGTTTTGAGGGTCAGACAGCGCTAGGTTCAGAATCCTTCTATGCCTACAAGTACCTTTTGCAAATTATGTAACCTCTCTGAAACTCAGTTTTATTATCTGGACAATGAGATTACTGGTAATAATAGCTAACATTTATTGAGTGCTTACCACATGGGAAGCATTATAGCAAGACCTATAAATGTTTTATCTCATTTGCTCCTCACGGAAAGTCTGAGGTACTGTCTTCCTTGTTTCATCCTTGTTTCATAAGGGTGTAGGAACTGAAGCACAGAAGGGTTAAATGAGTGGCCCACCGCTAGTAAATAGTGAACTAGGACTTGAACCCAGGCCGATCAACTTCAGCCATATGAACTTCAGAAGGAGATTATGAGAAGATAGCAAGACACTCAAGAAATTATTTGCTTTTACTCCTTTGATTCACTGGAATGTATGGCCCTAAAATTTTAATTTTATGTTACAATAAACTTCTAAGCGGTATGTGATTCTCTTATACCGCTCACATTAAAGATAACTGCTTGATATGCTTGTTTCACTGAGAAGTGGTGGCCCGTACCAGGGCAGGTGACAAGGACAGTGGTTCTTATTCATCTGGGCAGCAGCTTCAGTGCTAATTCTAAACACAGGTGGTGAGAGAGACAGCCAACAGGAAGGGGGAAGGAATCACTGCTGACATGTGCAACTGGGAAGATTGATGGTTTCCCTCTCTCTTTTTCCCCAATGTGTCCGCCTGGGAGCAGAGACGTAGAGGCCGCTGTGCTGAGGACAGTAAAATACACAGCACAGTGTCTGCCTGGCTGCAACACTGATTAATGAGACCAAAATGACACAGAAAACAGGCAGTGCTTCAGAAGGAGAATTCACAGGCATTTCTTTATTTAATCATTTCAACAAAAGCAGTTCCCATAAACTCCCAGGTTTGAACTAGAATTCCCTGTGGTTAGAGCAACGCAGGGGTATATTTGGTGGGATGCGTGGATCAAAGACAGAGAGTGTAAAGGAAGTTTGTAATAAAGCAAATTCACTAATCGTCGGCTGGGTACAAACTTAGGAATTCCTCTCCTTTCTCTGATTGACCAAAAAATTCACAAATGTCCAGGTAAGATACTTTTTGCCTACCTAACTTAGTGTAGAGATGATATGAGAATGCATAATCACAAGGAATTACACCCTGTTAAAGCATTCTTGCTTTTCAGAACTAGCAGACAGTGGCAGCAATTCTTCATGTTTTACCACAGCTGCATAGTTTACACATTTAAAATGATACTATCTTTATTAAGAAAGACGAATATTAACATCAAATATTATTTTTTGTACTTACTATCACCTATCTTCCTTCCCACCAGCAGCTCTTCAAACTTAATACTATATCCCAAACTAAATCCACTGACCCATGATCTTCAGGTCAACTCTCCCCTATTCTGCAATGTATTCTCAATTTTAAAAATATGCAGTAAACTATTGCTTTTACTTAAAAATACAAAATAAATAAACATGCCTATAAATTTTCTTTGAAGCTCTTTATAAAAACTTATTTTCTAAAAAAATGTTATTGTGTATATTTAAGGTATACAGCATGATGTTATGGGATACATAGAGAGAGTAAAAAGGTAGACAACCATCTACTCAGTCTCCTAACCTTAAGATTCATCCCCAACTCCTTCCTTTCCCTTACCAGATTCTGTGGATTCAAATCCTGACTCCTCCAATTACTAGCTATGTGATCTTTGGCAAGTATTTGTTCCTCAGTTTCATCACCTGAAATAAAAATTTTAATAGTACTGATTTACAGGAGAATTGCAAGAATGAAACAATACATAAAAAGTTCTTAGATTGGTACCTGGCGCATAGAAAATGCTTAATAAATATTAGCTATCTTCATCATCTGATCATTTACTGAATCATCAGGGATGTTACTAAATACGATTTCATTTCTCCATCTCCATCAATGTAGTCTAAACCTCAATTATCTCACCCACGCTGTTTCAATAGCTGTTTTCTGGGTTTTTTACCTTCTACACTATTACCTGGACAATCTTTTAAAAATAATGAATCTCTACTGATTCTTCCTTTTTCAGAGTCAAATCCAAACCCTTAATTTAGTGTATAAAATCCTTCATAATCTGACTTCAAATACATGTACAGTCCTTAGACATAGTAAGGGCAATTATCCCCATGACACAACATTAATTAGGCAAGCGAGAAGTCTTATGAGAAATTTAGGGTTAAAGTTCTACATCTAACATTTTATAACATGTTATTTTTCACTGATTATCTTAACACTAGAGTAAGTATCATATTCACCTAAAAACCACTGAGTAATTTTTAGAATCTATAATTTAAGACCTAAAGCATAAAAAAAAAACTTATTTACATGCCACTATTTTAGATAAGATTAAATTTAATGTACTTCCATTGCTTGGTGTAGTGGGTTGAATCATGTCCCTCCAAAATTCATGTCCACCTAGAACTTCAGAATGTGACCTTATTTGGAAATAGGATCTTCAAAGATGTAATCAGTTAAGATGAGGTCACGCTGGATTATAGTGGGCTCTAAATTCAATGACTGTTGTCCTTAAAAGAAGAGGAGACACACAGACACACAGAGGGAAGAGGGCCTTGTGACCATGGAGGCACAGATTGGTGTGCTGCAGCTACAATTCAAGAAAATCCCAAGGACTGCCAAGAGCCACCAGCAGCTAGGAGGCGACAAGGAAGGGTTCTTCCTTAGAGCCTTAAGAAGCATGCCCTGCCAACACCTCAGTGTCAGATTGCTAGCCTCCAGAACTGTGAAAGAATACATTTCTGTTCTTTTAAGCCATCCACTTTGTGCTACTTCATTATGGCAGCCTTAGAAAACTATTAACAGCACACTTGACTAATGTCCTAAACTGCTAAGGTAAGTAAGGTAAGTTGTTCAGGATTTGTAATCTGGTTACCATTTCTGTCAGAAATTCACATCCAGGACACTGACCTTTTCTTCCAAGACTTTGCAAGCCCTGGGGCAATGCAGAGTAGCTCAGGAATGCACAATAGAAGTATTCTGCACTGGTTATGGTGGCAGGCCAAATCACAACTGCAAATGTATATAGGTAGTGGTGCTGAGAGGCAGGAAGCATTATTATGTAGACCACATCAAATAAACAAACAGCCATCACCTACGGGGCTGTCATCATAGATGAAGTCGCTGTTACTTTGTTCTAGGATCCCCTTTGCATTGATTCCGTAAAATTACTCCACATAGCTGACTTTGCTCCACTTATGTCTTCCATTTAAACAATAGCTCTGAAATTTTCATCATGCTGTAATCGCTCAGAAAAATGTAAATTTAAACTTACAAATACTTATTTTCTTTGGTTAAAATATATATATATATAATATATATATATATATATATATATAATATATATATATATATATATATCTCGATTGTATACCATTTTCCAGATGAAACAGTATGGCATGTGCTATTTGAACTTCCATGATCGATTACTGCTCTCCAAAATAACTTTTTTTCCCCTTTGAAATCTTGAGATTGTTTTTTTGGCATGATTACCCCAGCCCACACGGTTTTGAGATGTGTGTGTGTATTTTTAAATAAGCAGTAAACTATTTCTTTTACTTTATAAAAACAAGTAAACATGTCTATAAATTTTCTTTGAAGCTCTTTATAAAAACTTCTTTTCTAAAAAATAAGTGCTATTGTGGATATTTAAAGTATACAGCATGATGTTATGGGATACATATAGACAGTGAAAAGGTTACAATAGTGAAGTAAATTAACATATCCATCATCCCAGAGTCATCGATTTATTTTGTTTTTAAGTCAAAGGAAGCTGAATTCTTACTTAGTATCGATCTCAAATACAGTACGATTTTATTACCTGTATTCTCATGTTCTCTAGACTTGTTCATGTTACATATCTGTTACTTTGCATCCTCTGACCTACACCTCTCCATTTCCTCCTTTACAAAGAATTCCTGTATATAATAAACAACCTTAGGGTAAAAAAGAGAGAAAAATTCAAATATGCAAACCACTATCAGCCAACCATTAATTCACCACCCCTCTTTATGTTTACAAGATTATCTCCATAATCTCTGGAACCTCTGAATGACAGCATGTAAGGTTAGGAAACAATCAGTCCAATATATTTTTGACACACCACATAGCTTCCTGCATGTCATATCTTTGAGCCTCTTATTCAAGTTTTAAAGAAAGTGGTAATCTATATAGAAATTTAGAAAGGGTGTTATCAAGGAAGTGTCAGTATTGGAGGGCACTCAAGAGCTTTTAGTTTCTCAGACTTACTGGTAAACCTTAGAATTGACACAATCGAGTACTTAGTTCTTTCTCTAAAATTTTACCATCATATTCAATCTTCCACTCATGTTTAGTGGCATCATCATGGTTCTAATTTGCACTTGCTCTGTGTGCGTCTGTGTGTCTGTTATGTGTATAAAATAACTCGACACTCGGCCGGGTGCGGTGGCTCATGCCTGTAATCCCACACTTTGGGAGGCGGAGGTGAGTGGATCACTTGAGGTCAGGAGACGGAGACCTAAAAATACAAAAATTAGCTGGGCATGGTGGCACATGCCTGTAATCCCAGCTACTCTGGAGGTTGAGGCAGGAGAATCACTTGAACCTGGGAGGTGGAAGTTTCAGTAAGCCCAGATAATGCCACTGCACTCCAGCCTGGAGACAGAGAAAGACTCTGTCTCAGAAAACAAACAAACAAACAAATAAACAAAACCTTGACACTTCTAGTCAGTTGTCTTATTGTGCCTAATAAAATTCAAGGGCATTTCTTTAATTAAGAGACCCTTTCCCCTTTTGATTACTTATATAAACTTATGGCAATTTTTAAATTAAGTTGGCTTATAATGTATTGTTTAATACACTGAAGAAACATTTATTTCACTTGTAAAGTAATGCAGCACCATAGCTTTCTTTCTCTAATGTCAATTATTTCATTTGGAATATAAACATTCGTGTAGTAATCAAGTTGTAAATGTAAAAATCAAAATAATTATTCTCCTTTATATTTTATTTTGCTTTTCTAACAACTCTAACAAGCTGACTTTATTCATCAGTGAAATATTTACAATGTCCCTTTTGCAGTAAACAATACACTTTCAACTCTGATTTTATTTTTATACATGTTACATATTTTTATATATTGTATATCTTTATATGGGCATATTCTACTTTTGCAAATACTCTTTAAGTCAATAAATTATAATTTTTCAATAGCTTCACCATAAAATCAGCCCTCACACTCAAACCTTAGTAATTTTAAATGCAATTTACTTATGAGTTTTTGAGGCTCCTCCTCCCTCCCCAATTGGAAATTTTTAAGTGTTGTACATAATTCTTCCCTATGACTTTTTTTTTTTTTTTTGAGACTAAGTCTCACACTGTCATCCGAGCTGGAGTGCAGTGGCATGATCTTGGCTCACTGCAACCTCCACCTCCCGGGTCCAAGTGATTCTCCTGCCTCAGCCTCCCAAGTAGCTGGGATTACAGGCACCTGCCACCACGCCCAGCTGATTTTTTATATTTTTAGTAAAGATAGCGTTTCACCATGTTGGCCAGGCTGGTCTCAAACTCCTGACCTCAGGTGATCCACCTGCCTCGGCCTCCCAAAATACTGGAATTACAGGCGTGAGCCACCATGCCTGGTCCCTACATTTTAATAGATAAAACAGCATAAATAGAATATGGTTCTTTATACTATATGTGTATGTATTGAAATATTAAATTGTACCCCATAAATATGTACAATTACAACGTTTCCATTTAAAAAATAAAATAGTGCTTTTATTTTTGACAATTTCAAACACGTGATTTGAAAATGTATCTTGAAAATGCATTACTTTTCATCTATTTAGATGAAAAATTACTGTACCGTGTAAAGTTATTAATGATAAAATACTTGGTACTACAAGTGATACCACTCCTTGACTCAACTGGTAAACTCCTGAACATTTTTGGGAAAAATAAGACAGACTTTTGTTTTGCTGTTATTGAGAAAATAACTGCAAATCCTCATATCTGGACCATCGAATAGTGAAGCAGAGTGAGAAATGTATGTACAAGTGGAACAGAGCAGTTTGTGAAGACAGGCAGAACCCCAGCTGGGTAGAAATAATGCTATTGAAATGTCATCAGTTGAGTTATACTGAAGTGATTTTCTTTGTTTATTTTCTATATTGATGATAAATGTATGATTTTTAAAAATACTGTAGCAGAAAAAATCACCCAATTACCTATCAGATGTTTTATATAACAAACTATTTTTCAAGTTCTCTTATGTTTCTAACAATTTTAACTTTTTTGCTGACCTCCCACCCCACCGGCACTACTGGGTTAACAAGAATCAAGTCTATTTTTCCTCTTTCACCATGCCACTCCATGAATTGTATACTTCTCTTACTTTCATACTCTTGCCAACTTCCAAGACTTTGCACTTGCAATTCTCTCTGCCTCGAATCCCTTTCTTGACCTAACAAATTTCAGTGTATCTTTTAAGGCTCAGTGCAGCTGTCACATTTGTGGAACACTGTCCAAATCCCCAGAACGAGACGAGTCACTTGCTCCTGTAAGCACCTACAATGCTTTGTCCTCCCTCTATTACAGCACATAGTTTTGCTGTAACTTACTTTTCCTGCATGTCCACTACCCTCACCAGCCAGTGAAATCCTCAAGATAAAGAACCACGCTTTTATCCCTAACACCAGTAGGGTGGAGATTCAATATATCCATATGAATGAAGTAGAAATGGATACTATAAGAGGCTTTATAGAATGAAGGAGCTGAAGTCTCATCTTAAATCCCATGACGCTCAGTGTCCCCAAGATGGATGAAGATGGGGGCAGGCCATGTACGAAGATAAGCAGGGAAAATTGTCAAATTGTCCCTTCCCAGACTTCCTATCCAAATGTCGGCCATCTTTCAGTTAACAATACCTACAACCATCAGAGCATTTTCCCAAACTCCTAATATATTAAAATTAATTTAATAAAATACTCTTGGAATAGCAAGTGCTTGAAAGCTACCTCATAAACTCCTTATAAAGTTCCTCAACTCTTCTTAGAGTGCAAGCAATCTGACTTTAAAAGTTCAGAGTAGATTTTACATGATAATTTCCTGATATTTATTTATTTTATTT
Organism: Sapajus apella; assembly: GCF_009761245.1. Classification (NCBI taxonomy): domain Eukaryota; kingdom Metazoa; phylum Chordata; class Mammalia; order Primates; family Cebidae; genus Sapajus; species Sapajus apella. The sequence goes on along the minus strand of NW_022437009.1, from coordinate 1,083,357 downwards.
TATTATTATTTTTTAAGACAGAGTCTTGCTCTGTTACCCAGGCTGGAGTGCAATGGCACGATCTCTGCTCACTGCAACCTCCACCTCCTGGATTCAAGTGATTTTCCTGCCTCAGCCTTCCGAGTAGCTGGGATTACAGGTGTGTGCCACCATGACTGGCTAATTTTTGTATTTTTAGTAGAGACAGGGTTTCACCATGTTGACCAGGCTTGTCTTGAGCGCCTGACCTCCAGAGATCCATCTGCCTCAGCCTCCCAAAGTGCAGGGATTATAGGCATGAGCTACCACACCCAGCCCTGATATTTATTTTAACAATGTTTTGTGAAAGAGGCATTCACAAGTATATAGGGAAATTCAATATAAATTCAGTTTGATTTTTGACTAGTTTTGCCCTTAGGTAGAGTATACGTCGAACCTATAATACAGTGTCATTTTCTCTTTTCTGGAAGACAGTACTGCATGTACCCCACAAGAGACCTAAGAGCTCTCTTAATTCATCAAGGGCAGAAACACAGCAGCACACTGCAGGATAAGGATGTTTTGAATTGAGTTAATGGATGGGAAAACTGAGTGGAAATGTGTTTAGGTTTTTTAATCTGAATCTTTAAAAAGAATGAATTAAGAATCTCAAAATCAATATCAGATGTTTTATAATGACTTCAATACAACAAAGCACATCTTAAAACAAAATATTTTGAAATCTAGTTCCTTTTCTGATCACCTGCTGCCGCTATGGTTCAAGGGGTCAAGGTTTCCACTGTGAAGATTTTTAAGAACCAAAAGCAATATGGAGGAAAACGCTTTGGTCCTACTCATGTCTTCAGCAGTAAGGAAGAAAGCACAAACTCCTCATGTCAGCTAGTAAGTAGAAGATAAATGTGTGTTTTAGTATCAGAATTATTTCAACTTTCCTTCATTAGGAAATAAATTTGGAACAGGCACAAACTTACACTGGAGAAGAAACATTCTCTGCAATAAATGATGCTAGGAAAATTGGAGAGCCACATACTGAAGAATGATACTGAACCCTTATCTCTTACCATATACAAAAATCAACTCAAACTAGATTAAAGACTTAAACATAATACCTGAAGCCATAAAAATACTAGCAGAAAACCTAGGAAAAGCTCTCCTGGACATTGGTCTAGGCAAAGAATTTATAACTAAGTCCTCAAATGCACAGGCAACAAAACTAAAAATAGACAAATAGGACCTAATTAAAAGCTTAATTTTGGTTTAAGAAATAATCAACAGAGTGAATCAATACCTGTTGAATGGGAGAAGATACTTGCAAACTATTCATCTGACAGGAGACTAATACCTAGAATATACAAGAAACTCAAAACAACTCAACATCAAAACAAACAAATGAAAAGCAATCCCATTAAAAAGTGGGCAAAGGAAATCATTAGAAATTCATCAAAAGAAGACACACAAATGGCAAACAGGTATTTGAAAAAATCTTCAACATTACTAATCATCAGAGAAATGCAAATCAAAACCACAGAGATATCATCTTACCCAAATCACAAAAGGTAGAAAATAATGGATGTTGGTGAGGATGTGGAGAAAAAAGAATTCTTATATAGCGCTGGTAGAAATGTAAACTAGTACAGCTTCTATGGAAAACAGTATGGAGATTTCTTTAAAAACTAAAAACGGAATTACCATGTGATCCAGCAATCCCACTAATGAGTATCTACTCAAAGAAAAATCAATATATCAAAGGGATAACTGCACTCACATGTTTATTGCAGCACTATTCACAATAGCAAAGATATGGAATCAATCTAAGTGTTCATCAACAGACAAATGAATAAAACAAATGTGTACATAAACACAATGAAATACTACTCAGACATCAAAAAATAAAATCCTCTCATTTACAGCAATGTGGATAGAACTGGGGTGGGGAAGTGGTATTTGTTTGTTTTGAGACAGGGTCTCACTCTGTCCCTCAGGCTGCAGTGCAGTGGCCTGATCTCAGCTCACTGTAGCTTTGACCTCCCAAGCTCAAGTGATTCGACCACCTCAGCCTCTTGGGTAGCTGGGACTACAGGCGTGCACTACCACACCCAGCTAACTTTTATATTCGTTGTAGAGATGGGATTTCTCCATGTTGCCCAGACTGGTCTGGAACTCCTGGGGTCTAGTGATCCTCCCCCCTTGGCCTCCCTGGGACTACAGGCGTGAGCCACCATCCCTGGCAAGTGAAATAGGCCAAGCACAAAAAGACAAACATCCCATCTTCTCATTCATATGTAGGATCTAAAATATTTGATCATAAGGAAGTAGAAAGTGGAACGATAGGTAACAGAGACTGGGAAGGGTGAGTGTGGGTGAGAGGGGAGGATGAAGAGAAGTGGGTTAAAGGGTATGAACATACAGGTCAAAAAAAGTAATAAATTCAATGTTTCGCAGCACAGTAGGGTTACTGTAGTTAACAAAAATGCACCATACTTGTAAAATCCTTTCAAAATAAAACCAAATAAAAAGTACAGTACTTGGCTGATGGACGCCCTAAGTACCCTTATTTGATCACTACGTGTTATATACATGTGACAAAATTTCACATGTATGCCATAAATTTGTACAAATAAAAATAAGAATAAAATAAAAACAATATAAGAGTCATGCTATTTTTTAAGAAGGATAGTCAAAATGTTTCCCAGTAAACAAGTCACATTTTACTAACATTTTTCTCTGCATAATATAGGTGCTTAATATATAATTATTAAATAAATGAGTAAATAAGATAATTTCATCATTACTTTCCTTTTTATTCTCACAGAAAAATAAAAGACTATAAGCTGATTTATATTATGGTTTCAAACAGTGTCTGTCCCACATGTCCTCAAATCTGCAATCTTGGTGTTCACTTACCACGTCTAACACATGATTCCTGAACACGATCTCCCAAGCCTTCCTAACAAACATGGTAGTCATTTCTTCAGGTTTAAATAGGGAGATCTGAAGTATCTCAAAGTTACTGGAACACTCTGATGAGGAGGCAAGAGCAGGAAAGTGCAGGCTCCTCAGGGGACACTGAAACCACAAATATTCCAGAGCCACAAGCAGCTGAGCAATGTGTCCTAGATCTAACAACTCCCCCTTTTCATCCAGCACTGCCAAAATAAAATATTACCGCTACCCTTAAAGCCAACACACACAATTTAGGGCTTATAAAAAAGTTATCATCTATTTTATTAAGTCCTGTTTACAAACTGCAGAACACTATGGACTTAGTTAAATGATTACATTTAACTTCACCCAGGCCCTCCTTGAGGTCTGGAGGGGGTGACAATAGTTTGATTCAATTAAATATACCAGATCCTGCCTTCATTCATTCATTCATCCATCTATTTACATTTATTGAGCACTAGCCATGTGCCAAACATTGTGTTGGGCAGTGGGAACACAACAGTTATGAAATAGTAATTTCCTTGAGTTTTCTATAGCCCAGTTAGGATTGTGCCAAGCACACCTAATTCGTCGGTCTATTTTACTTAGAACTAATTTTAAATCTCTGGACTGTTAAAGCTCCCAGGAGCTTCTATTTAACAGGTAATCTCAGTTCTTGCTTTACTGAATTCAGTATGTTGTACCAACTTTTCTACTTTGTACTTCCAAATATTTCCAACCGTCCTCTCTCTTAGACTTCGGAGAAAGGGCTCCCTCTAACATTAACCCTTTCCCACAGTGCTGTGGTTCTTCAGAATATTTCTCCAACAGGCTTATGCTTTTCCATCTTAAATCTTTATCTCTTTACCAGATCCTTCCAGTGTTTCCTACTCTGTAGACATATAAAGAGGTTTACCCCCATCTTGGGTCGTTTCTCCCTTTCCTACTCTTCCCAAATATTCCTACAAGAACTTTATACCTGCCATCCCCACCTTAACTCCCCATAAGCCACCCCTCACCTTAACCTCCCCACAATCTGCTTCCTTACCCACAAAATTACTAAAGCTCTTCTAAAATAAAAAATGATTCCTAATCCTTTAATCCATAGGCTGTTTTTGTCTTGCTGCTCTTCAATGATCTCTTTGAATCTATCAACGGACACTGTTTATTATCATCTTTTAAAACGCTCCCCTTTCATTTTCATGAAGACACATTGCAGTGTTTGTATTTTACACTCTGATTTCTCTAATTTTGTCTTTGTTGGGTCCTCGTTTTTTATTCTCATGTACTAAATGGGGATCTAAAGCAGCAGTTTTCTACTTTTTTTCTGCTATGACAGGTAATATTCACAGAAAAGAGAGTTCATTTTCCTTATCTGATCTTGTTTACCAGTTGTGTCAAAGAATTGTTCGTCGAATCGATCAGCTTCAAGTACCACAAATGGTCCATGATTTTTTGTTTGTGACTGGTTGTTTTGGTTTTTGTGGGTTTTTTGTTTGTTTGCTTCTTTTTCACCAGCGGAGTCTTGCCCTTTCTGTCATCCCAAGAAGCCTATGCTAGAGCCAGGGCTGGCTCCCTTGACTTGCTCCTCCCTTGGGCAGGAGCTCAAGATTGGTCTCTGGTACCTGTTACATCCGGTAGGTGGTAATTCACACCTCCGCATTTAGGTTTGGGTCTAGGTAAAGAACTTTGGGCCTAATCAAGTTTACAAGAGCTAGAAATTGGAATATAAGGCCCATACCTAGAAGCTAACGTACTATTTTAGTTGTTACATGCCAGTGCCCCAATATCTCCTTTAGAAGCTCTGGAAAAGGAATCCTGTGGCATAAAGGAGAATTTGTACACTCCTGAAACTTCAGGCCATAATGTGATCTTTTTCCTCCTCTTCATCTTATTAGATTTAAAAGATCTGTTAAATAGTTCTGGTAACAAATCAAATAAGATAGAACTATATAAAGAAAAAGTTAAAAAAAATTTCTTCCCTCCTTCATATTACACCTAAATAAAGCCATCAACATTAAGACTCAAATGTATATCTCAACAGGACGGGATGGACAGTGAGCACAGTCCAGGCAGGGCAGACCAACACAGGGAGGGGTGCTGCTTCACCCAGAAAGTGTGTCTGACCGGAGAATTGGGGGCTCCTCCCTGTAACCCTGGTCCAGATACAGTGCTTCCCCCAAAGCCTCAGCAATCCATAGAAGAGGGGATCTTCGTGGTCAAGTGCAGAGTTGAATAATAATCCAGGCTGCTGCCACGGATTGTGGGCTCCGCACAGATCTAAGCAAATGCATAAGCCAGCCTGGAGAGACGGCAGCCAGAGCTACCGCCCCCTGGAGAGAGAGAGAGCTGAAAGTGGGGAAACGGACAGGGCAGCTGGGCGGGTCCCTCCGCCACAAACCCCAAGAGGCTGAAGCCCTAACACTTGAGGGTTTTGCAGCCAGTGCCTCAGTCCGAGCTGAACCCTGAATGATCCAGCTCCGTTGAGGAAAGGGTACCTGCCATAAAAGAGGCGGGCCTAATCCCCATGTGTGAACAAAAACACGGGAACCCTACCTAGCAACCGGACTGAGTCCTTGACAACCCAGCAGTGCCTCAAGGTCATCGCAGGGAGGGGCATCCACCATTAAACAGGGTGGCCTAAGTGCCCTGTGTAAATAAAAAGACACAGGAAGCCTAAGTAGCAACTGGGTGGAGTCCCTGGCAACCCAGCAGTGCCTCCACAGGCAGACAAGCCACCTCATCAAACAGCTCCCTGAGATCAAAGATAGACAAATCCATGAATATGGGAAGAAACCAGCCCAAAAAGGATGAAATCATCAAAGACCAGAACACCTCTTCTCTTTCAAGGGATCACAACTCCTCACCAACAAGGGAAAAAAAACAAGTTTGACAAATTGACAAAAACAGGCTTCAGAAGGTGGGTAATAACAAACTTCTCTGAACTAAAGGAACATGTACTAACCCAGCGCAAAGAAACTAAAAACCTTGAAAAAAGGTTAGACGAAATGCTAAGTAGAATAACCAGCTTAGAGAAGAATATAAACAACTCGATGGAGCTGAAAAACACAGCATGAGAACTATGTGAAGCATATACAAGTTTCAATGGCCGAATCAATCGAGCAGAAGAAAGGATACCAGAGATTGAAGAGTAACTCAATGAAATAAAATGAGAAGGCAAGATTAGAGAAAAAAGAGTGAAAAGAAATGAACAAAGCCTCCAAGAAATATGGGATTATGTGAAAAGACCTAATCCATGTTTGATGGGTGTACCTGAATGTGACAGAGTGAATGAATCCAAGCTGGAAAACACCCTCCAGGATATTATCCAGGAGAACTTCCCCAGCCTATCAAGGCAGGCCAACATTCAAATCCAAGACATACAGAGAACACCACAAAGATATTCCTCAAGAAGAGCAACCTCAAGGCACGTAATCATCATATTCACCACGGTTGAAGTGAAGGAAAAAATGCTAAGGGCAACCAGAGAGAAAGATCAGGTCACCTACTAAGAAAGCCCATCAGACTCACAGCAGATCTCTAAACAGAAACCCTACAAGCCAGAAGAGAGTGGGGGCCAATATTCAACATCCTTAAAGAAAAGAACTTTCAACCCAGAATCTCATATCCAGCCAAACTAAGCTTCATAAGTGAAGGAGAAATAAAATCCTTTACAGACAAGCAATTACCAAGAGATTTCGTCACAACCAGACCTGCCTTACAAGAGCTCCTGAAGGAAACATTAAACATGGAAAGGCACAACCAGTGCCAGCCACTGCAAAAATGTTCCAAATGGCAAAGACCAATGATGCAATGAAGAAACCGAGTCAACTAACAGGCAAAAAAAAACAGCCAGTAACAAAATGGCATGATCAAATTCACAGATAACAATATTAACATTGAATGTAAATGGCCTAAATGCCCCAATCAAAAGACACTGACTGGCAAACTGTATAAAAAGTCAAGATTCATTTGTGTGCTATATTCAGGAAACCCATCTCATGTGCAAAGACACACATAGACTCAAAATAAAGGGATGGAAGAAGAGTTACCAAGCAAATGAAGAATGAGAAAAAGCAGAGGTTGCAATCCTAGTCTCCGATAAAAAAAACTTCAAACCAACAAGGATCTAAAGAGACAAAGAAGGACATTACATAATGGCAAAAGGATCAATCCAACAAGAATAGCTAACTATCTTAAATATATATGCACCCAACACAGGAGCACCCAAATACATGAAGCAAGTTCTTGACATCCTAAATGGAGACTTAGACTCCCACACAATAATAGTGGGAGACTTCAACACTCCACGGTCAATATTAGACAGATCAATGAGACAGAAAATTAACAAGGACATCCAGGACTTCAACACAGATCCGGACCAAGCGGACCTAATAGACATCTACAGAATGCTCCACCCCAAATCCAAAAGAATATACATTCTTCTCAGCACCACATCGCACTTACTCTAAAATTGACCACATAATTGGAAGTAAATCACTCCCCAGCAAATGCAAAAGAACGGAAAGCATAACAAACAGTCTATCAAACCACAGTGCAATCAAATTAGAATTCAGGATTAAGAAATTCACCCAAAACCGCTCAACTACATGGAAACTGAACAACTTGCTCCTAAATGACAACTGGATAGAAAATGAAATGAAGGCAGAAATAAAAATGTTCTTCGAAACCAATGAGAACGAAGACATGACATACCAGAATCTCTGGGACATATTTAAAGCAGTGTCTAGATGGAAATTTATAGCAATAAATGCCCACATGAGAAATGAGGCAAGATCGAAAGAGCAAGATCCTCTAGCTCTGTCAATTTTGACACCCTATTGTCAAAGAAAGAGCTAGAGGAGCATGATCAAAAACATTCAAAAGCTAGCAGTAACAAGAAATAACTAAGAGGAGAGCAGAACTGAAAGAGATAGAAACACAAAAAACACTTCAAAAAATCAATAAAACCAGGAGCTGGTTCTTTGAAAAAAATCAACAAAACAGGCCATTAGCTAGACTAATAAAGAAGAAAAGAGACAAGAATTGAATAGATGCAATAGAAAATGATAAAAGGACCATCACCATCGAAGCCACAGAAATACAACCCACCATCAGAGATTACTACAAAGAACTCTATGCACGTAATCCAGCAAATCCAGAAGAAATGAATAAATCCCTGGACACTTAAACACCCTCCAAGACTAAACCAGGAAGAAGTCAAATCACTAAATAGACCAATGAAAAGATCTGAAGTTGAGGCCGCAATTAATAGGCTACCAGCCAAAAAAAAGTCCCAGCCCAGGTGGGTTTACAGCCAAATTCTACCAGACATACAAAGAGGAGCTGGTACCATTCCTTCTGAAACTATTCCAAACAATACAAAGAGAGGGAATCTTCCCTAACTGCTTTTGTGAGACCAACATCAATCATCCTGATACCAAAACCTGGAAGAGACTCAGCTAAAAAGAAAACTTCAGGCCAATATTAATGATGAACATAGATGCAAAAATCTTCAACAAAATATTGGCAAATTGAATGCAACAGCACATCAAAAAGCTTATCCATCACAATCAAGTAGGCTTCATCCCGGGGATGCAAGGCTGGCTCAACATACACAAGTCTATAAACGTAATTCACCAAATAAAAAAAAAAACAAAGAAAAAAACCACATGATCATCTCGATACAGAGAAGGCCTTCAACAAAATTCAAAAGCCCTTTATACTAAAAACCCTCAATAAACTGGGTATTGATGGAACGTATCTCAAAATCATAAAAGCTATTTATGACAAGCCCACAGCCAATATTATACTAAATGGGCCAAAACTGGAAACATTCCCTTTGAAAACTGGCACTACCCAAGGATGTCCTCTCTCATCATTCCTATTTAATATAGTATTGGAAGTTCTAGCCAAAGCAATCAGGCAAGAAAAAGAAATAAAGGGTATTCAATTAGGAAAGGAGGAAGTCAAATTGTCTCTATTTGCAGACGACATGATTGTATAATTAGAAGACCCCATCGTCTCAGCCCAAAATCTCCTTAAGCTGATAAGCAACTTCAGCAAAGTCTCCAGATACAAAATCAATGTGCAGAAATCACAAGCATTCCTATTCACCAATAACAGACAAACAGAGAGCCAAATCATGAGCAAACTCCCATTCACAGTTGCTACTAAGAGAATAAAATACCTAGGAATACAACTAACAAAGGATGCGAAGGACCTCTTCAAATAGAACTACAAGCTACTACTGAAGGAAGTAAGAGAGGACAAAAACAGATGGAAAAACATTCCACGCTCCTGGTTAGGAAGAATTAATATCGTGAAAATGACCATACTGCCCAAAGTAATTTATAGATTCAACACCATCCTCATCAAGCTACCATTGACCTTCTTCACAGAACTGGAAAAAAAACACTTTAAATTTCATATGGAACCAAAAGAGAGTGCACATAGCCAAGACAATCCTAAACAAAAAGAACAAAGCTAGAGACATCACACTACCTACTTCAAACTATACTACAAGGCTACAGTAATCAAAACAGCATGGTACTGGTACCAAAACAGAGATATAGACCAATGGAACAGAACAGAGGCCCTGGAAGTAACACCACACATCTACCATCATCTGATCTTCAACAAACCTGACAGAACCAAGCAATGGGGAAAGGATTCCCTGTTTAATAAATGGTGTTGGGAAAACTGGCTAGCTATATGCAGAAAGCTGAAACTGGACCCCTTCCTTATACCTTACACTAAAATTAACTCCAGATGAATTAAAGATTTAAACATAAAACTTAACACCATAAAAACCCTAAAAGAAAACCTAGGCAAAACCATTCAGGACATAGGCATAGGCAAGGACTTCATACCTAAAACACCAAAAGCAATGGCAACAAAAGCCAAAATGGACAAATGGGATCTAATTAAACTTAAGAGTTTCTGTACAGCAAAGGAAACAATTATCAGAGTGAACCGGCAACCAACAGAATGGGAAAAAATCTTTGCAATCTACCCATCTGACAAAGGCCTAATATCCAGAATCTACAAAGAACTAAAGTAGATATACAAGAAAAAAAGAAACCCATTCAAAAGTGGGCAAAGGATATGAACAGATGCTTTTCAAAAGAAGACATTTATGAGCCCAAAAAAGTATGAAAAAGATTCATCATCATTGGTCATCAGAGAAATGGAAATCAAACCTACATTGATACCATCTCACACAAGTTAGAACGGGAATCATTAAAAAATCAGGAAACAACAGATGCTGGAGAGGATGTGGAGAAACAGGAACACTTATACACTATTGGTGGGAGTGTAAATTAGTTCAACCATTGTGAAAGACAGTATGGCGATACCTCAAGGATCTAGAAATAGAAATTCCATTTGACCCAGCAATCCCATTACTAGGTATATACCCTGAAGGATTATAAATCGTTCTATTATAAAGACACATGCACACATATGTTCACTGAGGCACTGTTTACAATAGCAAAGACTTGGAACGAACCCAAATACCCATAAATGATAGACTGGACAAAGAAAATGTGGCACATATACACCATGGAATACTATGCAGCCATAGAAAACGACGAGTTCATGTCCTTTGTTGGGATGTGGATGAATCTGGAAACCGCCATTCTCAGCAAACTGACACAAGAACAGAAAACCAAACACCACCATGTTCTCACTCACAGGCAGGTATTGAACAATGAGAACACAGGAACACAGGGAGAGGAGCATTACACACTGGGGTTGGTAGAGGGTGCTAAGGGAGGGACAGTGTGGGGAGGAGAGGCTGGGAGGGATAACATGGGGAGAAATGCCAGTTGCAAGTGACAGGGGGATAGAAGAATAAACCACCTGGCAAAGTATGTACCTATTGAACAATCCTGCATGATCAGCACATAAAGTACAAAAAAAAAAAAAAAGACTCAAGTGTATATATCTATACCTTTATTTAAAAATATGAAACATATGTGTAGGGCACATTTTTAAACAAACTTTGGCTCGTATATTACTCTGCACTTTATTTCCACTTTCCTTTATAACTAAAAAAAAATGTGTGTGTGTGTGTGTGTGTGTGTGTGTGTGTGTGTGTGTGTGTATTTTTTTTTTTTAAATAGAGATGGAATCTCACTATATTGTCCAGGCTGGTCTCAAACTCCTGAGCTCAAGTGATCTTCCTACCTTGTCCTCCCAAAGTGCTGGGATTACAGGTGTGAGTCACTGAGCCAGACTGTTATTTCCACTTTCCATATTTCCATATATTACTCTGCTTTTATTTCCATCTTACAATATACCATAGGCATCTTTCCAGGTCAATATAGATAGACATAACAAATTCTTTTTAATTACTTAATGCCCATAATATTAGGATCCTGTCCCCTCATACCTATAATCTTACAATAATCTTTGACTGGTCTCCTCGCCTCCATTTTCTTTCCTCCATTTTTTGAGAATCATATAACATACGAATATTAAAAATCAAAAGTCAAACAGCAACACATTTCTAGTGAAAAAAACTGATACCTCAAGAAATTAACCAAATTGCCCAAGAATACTAACTTAGTGGGGAAAAGAGTCATTCATTTAATAAATATTTGTTTGGCATCTTATATGCAGCCCTAGTATTGCGGAGCTTAAATTCCAGAAAGAGATATGTAAAAAATAAGAAAGCAAATAACAACGATAAATACAGAATGTGATTAATGCCATGAAAAAAAAAAAACATGGTGGAAGAACAGAGTAATGGAGAATTCCCTACTTTAGACAGGATACACATGAAAAGTACCTTGGAGCACATGACATTTGAACTTTTACCTAAATAATATGGGAGATAAAAAATTATAAGAAGAGGCAAAAAAAAAAAAAAAAGCCAGCAAAAACGAAAAAGGAAATCAGTGTTTCTGGTGTGCAGTGATCAAGGGGAGAAGAGCGGCAGGAAATGAGGCTGGAAAAGAAATGAGGGAGTAAATCATACAAGGCCTTGTAGGCTATGGCAAGGAGCCTGGACTGGAAATTGATTCAAGGATTTTAAGGAAGGAGTGATTCAATCAGATTTCTACTTTACAAAGATTACTTTGGCCTCTAGGTCAAGAAAGGATAGAAGGCAGTCAAGAATGCTACCAGGAAAATCTTTGCAGAAGCAGAGATAAGCAACAGCAGTGGATTTGATTACGGTATTATTGGCAAGCAAATAGAGGGATGTGGACAGACTTAACAAATATTTGGAAGGGAATTTCAATAAGACTTCCTGATGAAATGGGTGTGGGGCTGATGAAACGGGTGGTACCAAGGATGAATACTAAGGATTAATTGGTAAAACTGGTACATAGGGCCATTTTCTGTGATGGGTCTAAATAGAAAATTATCATCAAATATTCTATTTTGAACAAGTTAAGTTTAAGATGCTTACTAGTCTTCTACATAGGAAGGTTAATTAGATAGATGGAGACAAACCTGATGCATGGGGAGAGGTGGAACAGTAACTTTAAAAATCATCAGCATATTTATAGCATTTAAAAGATGAAACCAGATCAACTCACTGAGGGAATCTGTGAGGTAGAGAACTCAGAAGGGAGCTTGGGGGCCGCCAACTCACACAGGTAGGTGGAGTGAGGAGCCAGGATAAGTGACCGACAAAGTGCAGCCAGGGAGGTAGGAGTATGGTGTGCTAGAAACCAAGGCATTAAAAAAGGGTATTAGGCCAGGCGTGGTACCTCATGCCTGTAATCCCAGCACTTCGGGAGGCCGAGGCAGGCGGATCGCTTGAGGCCAGGAGTTTGAGACCAGTCTGGCCAACATGGCAAAACCCCATCTCTACTAAAAACACAAAAATTAGCCAGGTGTGATGGTGTGTGCTTGTAATCCCAGCTACTTGGGAGGCTGAGGCAGAGAACTGTTTGAACCTGGGAGGCGGAGGCTGCAGTGAGCTGAGATTAAGCCACTGCACTCCAGCCTGGGTGACAGAGTAAGACTCCATCTCAAAAAAAAAAAAAAAAAAAAAAAAGTGTATTAGGAAGGAGGGTGGAGTTAACTGTGTCAAATGCTAATGACTATTCAAAGAATATGAGTACTAAATACTGACCACTGGATTTGACAATGTGAAGGTTACTGAAGATTTTAAAAAGAAAGGTAGGTAAGAAATAGGTAGAAGGAAGAGATCGGAATAGAAATCAACTTGGAATAGGCTATTTTAGAAGGTCAGAAGTAGAGAAAGTATTAACAGTTTTTTTTTAATAAATTTTATTTTTTAGAGACGTTTTAGGTTCACAGCAAAACTGAGCAGAAAATACCAAGTTCCCAGATATCCTCTGTCCCCAAATATATACCACCTTCCCCAATATTGGCATCCCACACCATAATGGTGCATTTCTACACTGATACATCATTATCACCCAAGCTCCCATTATGGTTTTCCCTGGAGTTGTATATCCTATGGATTTGGACATGTATCCCCTACTGTAGTATCATATAGGATAGTTTCACTGTCCTAAGAATCCTCTGTGCTGTGGCTATTCATCTCTCCCTTTCCCAAAGCCTGAGTAACCACTAGGCTTTTTACCCCATAGTTTTGCCTTTTCTAGAATGTCATATAGTTGAAATCATAAAATATGTAGCCTTTTCTGATTGGCTTCTTTCACTTAGTAATATGCATTTAAATTTCCTCCGTATCTTTTCATAGCTTGACAGTTCATTTCTCTGAAGTGTTGAATAGTGTTCCACTGTCTGGATGTACCACAAAACTGTGGTACATCCATTAACCTTCTGAAGGACATCTTGGATACTTCCAACTTTTAGCAATTACAAATAAAGCTGCCACAAATATCCATGTGCCAGTTTTTTGGAATGTAGTTTTCAATTGATTTGGGTGAATACCAAGGAGCATGAGTACCAGATTGTATAGTAAGAGCATATTGTAAGAAACTGCCAGATTGTCTTCCAAAGTGGCTAAACTATTTTGCATTCCACCATCTGTGAATGAGAGATGTCAGACATCCTGTCACTTCACATCCTTGCCAGCATTTGGTGTTGTTGGTGCTTTGAATTTTGGCCATTTTATTAGGTGTGTAGTCATAGCTCACTGTTGTTTTGATTTGCAATTTCCTAATAAGTAATTTTGAACATCTTTTGATATGCTTACTTACCATCTATATATCTTTGTTGAAGTGTCTGTTCAGGTCTTTTGCCCATTTTTCAATTAGGCTGTTCATTTTCTTATTATTCATTTTTAAGGGTTCTTTGTATATTTTTGGGTAACAAGCCTTTATCAGATGTGCCTTTTGCAAATATTTTCTCCTACTCTGTGACTTGACTTCTCATTTTCTTGACATTGTGTTTTGCAGAGCAGAAGTTTGCAATTGTAATGAAGTGTAGCTTAGCAGTTATTTCATTTATGGATGTCACTGCTATATCCAAAGTCACATAAACTTTATCGTATGCTGTCTCCTAGATGTTTTATAGTTTTGCATTTTACATTTAGTGTTAGGGTCCATTTTGATTTAAGTGAAGGGTGTAATGCCTGTGTCTAGATTCATGTCTTTCAAGCAGATGTCTAGTCATTCCAGCATCATTTGATGAAGACCCTTTCCTCCATTGCACTGCCTTTGCTTTGACTGTACTGTATATATACATATAGTCAACTGATACCGTCTCCTTCTACCTGTTTCCTATATAATGCCCCCCCCCAGATGAATGCACTTATAGTTGGAGAAAGAGAGGGAAAGAAAGAGAGGCATTAGTTAGGATTTCCAGGACAATGTTGAAAAGGGATGGTGACATCTTTGTCTTATTTCTAACCTTAGCAGAAATCTTCAAGTTTCTCTGCATTAAGTACGATGTTAGCTGCAGGTCTTTCGTAGGCATTCTTTATCAAGTTGAGGAAGTTGCCTTCTATTCCTGGTTCACCGAGAGTTTTTATCATGAATGAGTGCTGCATTTTGTTAACTGGTTTTTGTCATCTACTTATATAATCATGTGATTTTTCTTTTTTAGCCTGTTGATGTGAATTGCATTCATTGATTTTCAAATAGTAAATCAGCCTTGCATATCTGATATAAATTCCACTTGATTATGGTGCATAATTCTTTTCTATACATTGTTGCATTCACTTTTCTAGCATTTAGTTGATGATTTTTGCATCCATATTCATAAGACATGCTGATATACAGATTTCTTAAAATGTCTTTGTGTTTTGTCTTTTGTTGGTATAGGGTAACGCCTGGCTTTATAGAATGAGTTAGGAAGTATTCCCTCTGCTTCTATCTTCTGAAAATGATTACAGAGAATTGGTACAATTTCTTCCTAAAATACCTGCTAGAGTCCATCAGTGAACTCATCTGAGCCTGGTACTTTATATTTTGGAAGGTTTTAAATTATTGATTCAATTTATTTAACAGATTTAGATCTATTCAGATTGTCTATTCCTTTTTCTGAGTTTTAGCAAATTGTGCCTTTCAAGAAATTGGCCCTTTTTATTTAGGTTATTAAATTTGTGGGCACAGGGTTGTTCATATCCCTTTATTATCCTTTTAATGTCTGTGGGATCTGTAGTAATATTCCTTCTTTCATTTGTGATATAAGTAATTTGTGTCATCTCTATTTCTTAGCCTGGCTAAGGGTTAGCAATTTTATTACTGTGTTTTTTGGGAGGCATGTTATTGATTTTGCTGATCTTTTCTAGTTTTTGGTTTTGTAGGTTTTCCCTATTGATTTCTCATTTTTCAGTTTCATTGATTTCTGCTCCAATTTATTATTTACTTTCACTTACATATTTTCAACTTAATTTGCTTATTTTGCTAGTTTACCACCTAAGGTGAAAGTTTTGTTAACTGACTTTAGATCTTTATATTTTCAAATATATTCACTTAATGATGTAATTTTCCCTCTAAGCACTACTTTCACTGTATCTCACAAATTTCAACTAGTTGTACTTTGAATTTCACTGAATTCAAAATACTTTAGAATTTCTCAGATTTTATATTTGACCACCATGTTATTATAAGTTTGTTGTTTAATCTTCAAGTATTTGGGGATTTTCCAAACATCTTTCTATTATTTGACTTCCAGTTTAATTCCATGTGGTCTAAGGTCAGACACTGTAAAATTTCTATTCTCTAAAACTTGTTAAGGTCTGTTTTATGGTTCAGAATGCAGTCTTCCTTGGTGAATATTTCATGTAAGCTTAAGAAGATGTGTAATATACTATTGTTAGATAAAAAATCATCTATAGATGTCAATTCTATTCAGTTGATTTATGGAGTGCTCAGTTCTACTATGGCCTTACTAATTTTCTGCCTGCTAGATCTGTCCATTTGTCCAACTATAGGAGTGCATTCATCTATTTCTCCTTGGAATTCTATCAGTTTCTGCCTTGTGCATTTTTACATTCTGCTGTTAGGCACATACACATTAAGGATTATCATGTCTTTTTAGAGAAACATTATGTAATGTGTCTCCTTATCCCTGATAACTATGCTTGACTTTTAGTCTGTTCTGTCTGAAATCAACACAGTTGATCCCCTTTTAGCTAGTTTCCTTTATTTAGTTTTAGCATCATATATCTTTCTCCGTTTCTTTACTTTAAATTTATATGTGTCTTTAAATTTAAAGTGGATTTCTGGTCGACAACATAAATTGAGTCTTGTTGGTTTTCTTTGATCCACTTCAAAAATCTCTGTCTTTTAATTGGTATATTTAGACCACTGACATTTAAAATGATTATTGATATAGGTAGATTAATATCTACCATATTTGCTACTGTTTTCTACTTGTTGCCTTTTGTTCTTATTTTTATCTCCCACACTTTTCTGCCATGTGTAGTTTTACTTGGGCATTTTGTAAGATTCAGTTTTCTCTCCTTTTCTAGCATGTTTATTATACTTTTTTTACTTTTCTTCCTGATTGCCCTAGATTTTGCACTATACATTTACAACTAATCCAAGTGACTTTGAAATAACATCTACTACTTCACAGGGGGTCCAAATATCCAGGAATAACAAAATATTAATAATTCCTTTCTCCTATCCCTTGTATCATTGGTGTCACTTATTTCCCTTATATATAAGTATAAATAAGCATATATATATGCATATGTAGTCAAATACATTGTTGCTAATATTATTTTGAACAAATTGTTATCTATTAGGTAAATTAGAAATAAGAAAGATTAAAGTTTCCATTTTACTTTCACTTATTCTTTCTCTGATGCTTTTCTTTTCTTTATGTAAATCCAAATTTCTGACCTATATCAATTTCCTTTTCTCTGAAGAACTTCTTTTAATGTTTCTTGCAAAGCAGGTGTCCTGGTAACAAATTCTGTCAATCTTCGTTTGTCCAAGAAGGTATTTATTTCTTCTCATTTTTAAAGAATAATTTCACAGGTTACAGAATTCTAGATTGATTTTTTTTTCCACTTAACACTAAATATTTCACTCCATTCTCTTTTTACTTTCATGTATTCTGAAGGGAAGTCAGCTGTGATTCTTATCTATGTTCCTCTATAGATATTTATTCCCTCTGGTTTCTTTCAGGATTTTTTTAATCTTTGATTTTCTGAAGTGTGAATATGATATGCCTAGGTATAGTTTTGGGGGTCTTGTTTATTTATTCGTTTACTTCTGCGCTTATCTTGTTTGGTGGTCTCTGAGTTTCCTGGATCTGTTTGGTGTCTAATATTAGATTAGAAAATTCTCAGTCATTTTTGCTAAAAATATTGATTCTATTCCTCTTTTTCTTCCCCATCAAGTATTTTTATTATGTGTGTTTGTAACTTTTATAGTTTTCCCATAGTTCTTCGATATTCTTTTCTTTTTTAACTTTTTTTTTTCCTCATTGCTTTCTGGTTTTGGAAGTTTCTATTGTCTCAAGCTCAGAGATCCTTTCGTCAACCATGTCCACCCTACTAATGAATTAGGCATTCTTCACTTCTAATACAGTGTTTTTGATCTCTAGCATTTTTAAAATTCTTTCTTAGATTCCATCTCTCTGAATTACTTGTTTTTTCACATTGTCTACTTTTTCCATTAAAGCTCTTAATATATTAATCATAGTTTTAAAAATTCCTGCTCTGATAATTCTCATATTCCTGACATATCTGACTCTAGTTCTGAGGCTCGTTCAGTCTCTTCAAGTTGTGTTTTTTGCCTGTTAGTATGTCTTGTAATTCTTTGTTAAAAGGTGGACATAATCTAATAGGTAAAAGGAACTGCAATAAACAGGCTTTTAACAGTGTAGTGGCAAGTTGTAGGGGAAGAAGTGTCCCATAGTCTTATGATTAGCTCTCAGTGGTGAACCTTGAACTGTGAAATTCACAAGCAGTTTTCAGATTATTTTTTCATCTCTCTTCCCCTCTTAGATGAGACAGGATGGCTAGAGGAGGCTAGAGTTGGGAATTTGCTTTCTTCCAGGTAGGTTCAACTATGACAAAATTTCAGTAGGTTAGTATCTGGTAAAATAGTTTCCCCTAAGGCCTTGTTCAAAAGAGAGCTCTGGCATATTTCAAAACGGCTCCTTTCCCCTTCTCCCTGCTGGAAGCACTAGAGGATTTTTCTCTAACATTTATTGTTAAGAACCTGGTAAAACTTTGGAGGGAAAAATTCAGAAAAATATAGCCTTTCCCACATGACTGAGTCCTCCTCAAATTTTCAACTATCAGAGTTGTCCATGCTGAGCTTCCAACAGTTCATCAATTACAGCTTGGATTTCCCTGCTCAGTCACTGGTTCCTGGGGAGGTTTCTGCTCATGGGTTTCTATATCAATACATTATGGTTCTCTGTATCCAAATATCTGTATTTCCAATTTTGGGGGGCAAAAGTTTTCCCTGTGACCTAATTTCTTTGACAGGGCTAGGAAAGGTTGATTTTTTTTAGTTTAATTTTTTTTTTTTTTGAGACGGAGTTTCACTCTTGTCGCCCATGCTGCGTGCAATGGCGCAATCTCAGCTCACTACAACTTTCACCTCCCGAGTTCAAGCGATTCTCCTACCTCAGCCTCCCAGGAAGCTGGGATTACAGGCATGTGCCACCACACCTGGCTAATTTTGTATTTTTAGTAGAGACAGGGTTTCACCATGTTGGTCAGACTGGTCTCGAACTCTGATCTCAGGTGATCCACCAGCCTCGGCCTCCCAAAGTGTTGGGATTACACGTGTGAGCCACTGTGTCCGGCCTGTTCAGCTTTTTAATTGATGTTAGGATAAAGTAGAGATGTCTAAACTCCTTACGTACCACATACCCAACCCTGACCACTTTATTAGAAAAATTTACCATGAAAGGCGGCAGAGAAGTAAGGCAATAGTAAAGAAAGTTACAGAGCCAAGAAATTGCTTTTTAATTGGGAAATATCAGAGCAGTTTTTAAGGTGATGGAAATTACCCAGCAGACAGGGAGACATTTGTGATGCCAGAGAAGAGAGGGAATATAAAAACAGGTGTTAAATCATCAAAGTCAGTAGAGAGTAAATCCAGAACACAGAAGGACTGAGCAAGCCACGTAAGGAGCAAGAACATCTCTTCCATTTGTCTTGCAATGACAGAGAACACAGGCATAGCGCTAACACAAAAACACGGTGCTTATGTCTCATTCTATTTTCTTAATCAAGTATGAAGGGAGAACATTGTCTGGGAAGTCAGGAGAGTTTCAGAGGTAGATATAACACAGGGTCTCAGAGAGTGGGGCAAACCGACTTACTAGAAAAACAGTTGCCAGGTAACAGTAAATGACCATTTCAAGTTTTTGTTCTGGAATTTAAAGTTAGCTAACTGTAACATGTCATATTCTTCTGCAGTCTTGTTTGGCTGCCGGAGCACAGTGGGAACAGTAACTGGGGGTTTGCTGGGTGCACACACACAGGCAGAGACTGCAAACAGTTTGAGAGTATTTGCAAGGTAGTGACTACCATGACTGGCCACAAGGAGTAGGGTGACAGATCGTAAGAAAGAAGTAAGGTCAACAGATAGGTGATATGATGCGGTTGAAATATAGTTGACTAAGTGAGTCTAGGGGTCAGTAGGTGGGGCTTAGAGATTCAAATGCTAAAAGGCGATATTTGTGAAGTTACATTACTGCTAGTGATGACAAGATCTGTATTTGAAGCCATTCAGGATTTTTTACTGCATGTAACAAGCTGAGTTTTCCTACCTAAAGCAGAAAGGCTAAGTAGCAGGAACAACACAGTCAGGATGCTGCCACTGCCACTGTATACTGCTAGGGCCTAGACCTCAACCATGAATCCCATCCTCCGTCCTTTCCTCTCTTAGCTGCCCCCTGTAAGAGTCATTGCCCAAGCAGGTGAGGCCTATTGCCTGAGCCCAAGTTGTGTGCCTTTCCTAGCTCATTTTACTTGAGGGCAAAGCAAAGAATGATATCCCTCAGTTTGGCTTCCTTACTAGCAGAAAGTGTTTCTGTCGACCCAGCACTCACTCAGAAAGGGGATTCCTTAAGACTAGAAAGGGGTCTAGACAGATATTGGCAATAATTTTCTTTTTAAGGTCAAAAAGTAAAAGATAAATGTCCTTAAAAAAAATCATGGGAATTTGTGAGGGACTAAGCTGAGATCAAGGAGATGACTGAAGATAAGGAGGTCACCATCATGAGAAGCCAGGCACTGCTTTAGATACTGGTAAGACAAAACAGAATGAAAAGATCAAACCCTGCACTTTTGGAGTTTGCCTTCACATAGGGGATTGAGCCTCTTGGCTCTTTCCAACACGCTATGCTTCTGCCATTTCTTCAAATATAGCAAGACAATAATATAATTTTAAGGATCTCTCTTGCTTCGATCTCTCCTGCTTGCTAGTCTCTGAAATTCTTTGGGCAGAACTCAAGATCTTTTCATTTACAATACTTAATAAAAGGCTAAAGATGCTAAATACCTGCTCGAGGTAAAAATAAGTAAACCTGTCTATTCTAAATTATATCTAATAAGAAAAAACAGTAGTAAATATATGCAGTACTGAGCACTCTATTGCACTATGTTCTTTCCTTTTTATTCCTGACTTAACTATCAAAACAAACCTATAACATAGGCACTATTATTTGTATTTTAGAGATAAAGTGACTAAGGCACAGAAGGGTTTAAATAACTTAGGTAGGAGATGGTGTGGCCAGGAAATCTGGCTCTAGTAATGACTGGATTATCACAGTCTTTCCTTTTATTTTTAAGCCAGAGGGGGATCTGAGAGCAGGTAAACACTAAAGGAAATACAAGTCACCAACCTACAGAACGGGACAGGCTCGTCTGAAGGTGGCCAAATGGAAGCTATGAGTATGTGCACAATGCTTCGCAGGGATAATATTGCTAAGAGTTAACATTGCTTTGCTTGATCTATAGTTTGGAGGAGACTTTGTTTTCAATATCAGGATCTGAAAGAAGAAAAGAAGTACAAGAAGATTCTTGAGTAAAGTCCCTAAATGATGAGAAGATAGGAGCACTGACAGTATCAGTTTGGAGCAGAACAAATAATAACTTTGGACCCTCTAGATAACTTGAACAAGATACAAAACCAAATGCTACTGTACACAACACTCCTTTTAGTAACCCAGCCACAACTTAGCAAGGGCTTCTTCAGCTTCCTAGGTCACGTTGGGAGATCTGGGAGCTGTCCTCGTAATCAGAGTATAGCTTGAAGACCATTTTTGTCCACGAGAAATGTAATTTTCATGGCTAGGGTTTGACAACTCTTCTTGCCATCCCATTCCTGTGTAAGAAACAAAATGGCGATTCCCTATAATTTTACCTACTGCAGAAGCTGTAAATGAATTCCTAAGTACATCCTGCAAAGAACTAAACCAAAGTCTGTTTTATCCCAGCTTAGATGACTTGCAGCTACCTTAAAATGCAGCCATATGCTTCCTGATATTGTAAGTCCTATTACGCAAGCCTCCTCCCCAATCTCAGAGGCTAGAAGACATGCCACTGATGTTGCTTCCCATCCACATTTTAAAATAACAGAATAAAAAAAACATGCAGTTTCAATTGGCTCCAGTTGGTATGAATAATGAGATGTGGATGTTGGATTTCTGGAAAGCTGCCAGTATGGTCATTAACTAGCCCGATACTAGGCCCACTTACAAAGAGGATAATTAATACGATTTTAAATAATGTCAACGTTAATGAAATTTTAAATTTGGGACTTGGGGATGGGATGAAACAACCTATGAATTAGAATCCTTCTTGAAGTAAGTGCTCTATAAGAAAGGGGATAGACCAGAATAAAGAGAGATGGAGCTTCCTCAATTGTGGCAATCATCAAGCTTTGCCCAATTAAAATACGGTCTTTTTTGAAGTTTATGATGGAAGAATCCCGGCTTTGACAAGTTGGCAGTAATCCTTGTGATCTATTTTACTAGGATATATATTGTCACTGCAAAAATAAAACATATTACTAAACTGGAGAGCAGACTCTGTCTGTGATCATTAGACAGACTGGACCAAGTGCCTCAAGCCTTTGATGCCCTGACATGTTATTTTCTGGATAGTGTCCAGCAACTCAATGTAGCATAGCTTTTTCTCTACTGTATCCAGATGGCAAATGGAAGAGATCAAATTCAACAATTTCAGGGCTAACCTAATGGATGTGAAGGCTGGCTCCCCTATGAGCTTTTCAGGGATATACAATACAAAAAGGCCTTTGAACAAAGAGACAAATAATTAGCTTTCTCTCTTTCTCTCTCTTCAAAACTAAACCATGGATGTGGTAATCTGGTTCAAATCGATCCTCTGGTTGAAAAGGACAGTGAAATATCTGATGAATTCTAATCACTGACACTCATGACACTTTCTGTGAAGTTCAGATGGGTGTTACTCTTAATATTCTGGAAAGCTTTTTTCTCCCCCTTCAGGCAAATATTTTTACACTTCAACTATTTCCTTCAAAACAACCAAGTGTGTGTGTGTGTGTGTGTGTGTGCGCGCGCGTGTGTGTGTGTGTGTGTGTGTGTGCGTGTTTTCCCAAATGTTTAGGCAGCATTGTCTTATAGAAAGATTCTCACACCCTCACCAAAGGCTTTCAGAATTGGCTAGCATAAGCCTTACACATTTGTGCTATTGTGTAACCATACACTAGACCTTCACTCTAAGTACATCTGTACAGGAAGGAATATGATATAAAGGTCCGCCTGACTCTCCAGACTTTACTTATCGAAGGTTTTACTTACTAAAGTACCAGAAATACCTAATTATTCACATAAAAGTCCTATGATATAGGGCATAAGACCAGCTTTGTACTTAGTAATGGAGTAGGTACAGTTAGTAAGTGGAGGGGTCAAAAGTGAGGGCGAGGGCTCAGCATTTGAAAGAAATATGTTTACCATGCTAGGTGCAGTGGCTCACACCTGTAATCCCAGCACTTTGGGAGGCCAAGGCGGGCAGATCACGAGGTCAGGAGTTCAAGATCAGCCTGGCCAACATAGTGAAACCCCATCTCTACCAAAAATACAAAAATTACCCATGTGTGGTGGCATGCACCTGTAGTCCCAGCTACTTGGGAGGCTGAGGCAGGAGAATCGCTTGAGCCCGGGAGGGAGAGGTTGTAGTGAGCCAAGATCATGCCATTGCACTCCAGACTGAGTGACAGAATGATACTCTGTCTCAGAAAAAAAAGAAAAGAAACATGTTTATCTTCTGGGTTCTTCCATGAAACAAAGAGAGGTCAACTTAAAATAAGAGTTGTTAGGGAGCAGAAAAGAATGGCGGGTAGGAGATAGGACTAGCGTGCAGCTTCCAGTTAGAAAGAACAGAACAGTGTCTGGAGACTCACATGGTGAACTTTCCCTCCAAGAACCACTGCAGGAACATACCAGGAAAAGCAAAAAAAATCACAGACTCGTTGAAAAAAGTGGCTTCCTGCTGCTAATGCCACGGACAGATGAAAAACTGTGAGTTCCCGAAGTGTGAAAGGGGAAAAAGTTGGCCACTGAACACATATCCTCACTGAGGAACCTAAAAATCCAGATCATGGGAGAAGGATTTAACCATATCTAGAGCTGAAATGGATTTAGGGAGCCAAGTGAAATATAAAAGTGGAAGAATTAGCAGAAGGAGCCCTGTAGGCACTTCCAGTCCTCAGCTCAAACCCCAGGGAAGCCATTCCGGGCCTTATCTCACAGAAGTCCTTGGGGAAGGAAAGGCAGCCAGTGGAAATGGGGAGAGGCCACAGGGTAAAGGAAGCTCCTAGCTGAACTCTGTAATAATTTCACTGAGCACGAACTTCCCAGAGCAGAATCCAAGGAAGGGCAGTAGAGGGGAGTGAACGGAAAGTGCAGATACAAACACAGAAGTCACAGCCAAAGGTGCAGGCAGGCAGGGAGGTAAAGACTAAGAGCCCTGCTTGCTTTATCAGCTGGAAGGCTTTTAGGCTAAGGTCAAGACCTCAGCCTTCTCTCCAGCTGCCTGCATATAAACTCAGTGCAGTTAGAGGGGCATGATAACAGTGAGAATGGCCTTGCTGGCTGGATGGGAGTGGGGCGAGGCATGTTGCTGCCAGCTTTCCCCCACTTCCCTGGTGACCTGTATGATGCAGCAGAGGCAGCCATAATCCCCTTGGGAACATAACTCCATGGGCCCGAGAACCACCCATCCATCCCCCACAGTGGCTGCAGCAAGCCCCGCTCAAGGAGAGTCTGAGTTCAGACCTGCCTAACCCTGTACTCCCCTGATGGCTTGTCTCTATTGGCCCTGGTATCCAAAGACAAAAGACACAATCCCTTGGGAGCTCCACGGCTCTGCCCATCACCTGAGAAACCTGAATACTCATCCTAGCCAATGTAAGGCAAGATTATATACCCCTTCTACACTCTCTTGAAAGTGCCACTTCTGGCTAGAGGGCAACCAACTCAACTCATGACAGAACAACCCTGCTCCTAAGAAAGAGAGAGCAACAGCTAATTCCACCATGTGCAACACCCTGGCTAACCAGAGGTTCTGAGTCTGTCCACGTTACAACTTCACTGTGAGCATAACCAGCGTTCAAGAAAATCAGTGCACTAAACAAAACTACAACCAAGGACTCCCACAGAGTCCACTTCACTCCCCTGCCGCCTCTACCAGAGAAGGTGCTGGTATCCACAGCTGGCAGACCTGAAGATGGATCACATCACAGGACTCTTTATAGCACTAGCCTGGATCCTGGTAGCCCCACTGGGTGGCTAGACCCAGAAAAGCAATAACAATGACTGCAGTCTGGCTCTCTGGAAGCCCTATCCCTAGAGAAACAGGGAGAGCACCACATCAAATGATTACTCTGTGGAACCAAAGAACCTGAAGAGCAGCCCTTGAGTTCCAGATCTTTCCACTGAAACAGTCTACCCAAATAAGAAGGAACCAGAAAAGTAATTCTGGTAGTGAGACAAAACAAGGTTCTATACCCACAAAAGATCACAGTAGCTCTTCAGCAATGGATCTAAACTAAGCAGAAATCTCTGAATTGCCAGAAAAATAATTCAGAAGGTTGATTTTTAAGCTAAGCAAGGAAGCACCAGAGAAAGGTGAAAAACAATTTTAAAAAATTTGTTTTAAATAAAGGATATGGATGAAAAAGTCCCCAGAGAAATAGATATGGTAAAGAAAAGACAATTACAACTTCTGGAAATAAAAGACACATTTAGAGAAATGCGTAACACATTGAAAAGTATCAAAAATAGAATCGAAAAAGTAGAAAAAAAAGCTTCAGAGCTCAAAGACAAAGCCTTCGAATTAACCCAATCCAATAAAGACAAAGAAAAAAGAATTGTAAAAATGAACAAAGCCTCCAAGAAATGTGCGATTATGTTAAATGACCAAACCTAAGAGTAATTGGTGTTCTTGAGGAAGAAAAGCAATCTAAACGTTATGCAAACTTATTTGAGGTAATAATTGAGTAAAACTTCCCTGGTCTTGCTAGAGATCTAGACATCCAAATATAAGAACCTCAAAGAATACCTGAGAAATTCATCACAAAAACATAATCATCTACACACAAAGTCATTAGATTATCTAAAGTCAAGACAGGAAAAAATCTTAGGAGCTGTGAGTCAAAAGCATCGGGTATCCTATAAAAGAAAACCTATCAGATTAACAGCAGATTTCTCAGCAGAAACCATGCAAGCCAGAAAGGATTGGGGTCCTATTTTTAGCCTCCTTAAACAAAATAATTATCAGCCAAGAATTCTGTATCCAGTAAAACTAAGCTTCATAAATAAAAGATAAAGCCTTTTTCAGACAAACAACTACTGAGAGAATTTGCAACTACCAAGCCAGCACTAAAAGAATTGCTAAAAGGAGTCCTAAATCTTGAAACAAAACCTCAAAATACACAAAATAGAACCTCCTTAAAACATAAATATCACAGAACCTGTAAAAAAGTAACACAATTTTAAAAACCTCAAGGTATTCAGGCAACAGCTAGCATGATGAATAGATCAGTAGGTACCTCACATCTCAATACTAATGTTGAATGTAAATGGCCTAAATGCTCCACTTGAAAGATACAGAATGGGAGGATGGAAAAGAATTTACCAACCAAGTATCTGCTATCTTCAAGAGACTCACCTAACCCAAAAGGACTCACATAAACTTAAAGCAAAGGAGTGGAAAAGAGATATTCCATGCAAATGGATATGAAAAGCGAGCAGAGATAGCTATTATACCATTATACCAGAAAAAAACAGACCTTAAAGTAACAACAGTTAAAAAAGACAGAGACATTATATAATGTAAAAGAATTAGTCCAACAGGAAAACATCACAATCCTAAATGTATATGCACCTAACACTGAAGCTCCCAAATGTATAAAACAATTATTACTAAACCTAAGAAATGAGATAGACAGCCACACAATAATAGTGGGGAACTTCAATATTCCACTGACAGCACCAGACAGGTCATCAAGACAGAAAGTCAACCATGAAACCATGGATTTAAACTAGAACAAATGGACTTAACAGATGTTTATACAATATTCTACCCAACAATTGCAGGATACACATTTTTTTCATCAGCACATGGAACATCCTCCAAGATAGACCATATGACAGGCTACAAAACACATCTCAATAAATTTAAGAAAAATGAAATGATCTCAAGTACTCTCTCAGACCACAGTGGCATAATACTGGAAATTAACTTCAAAAGGAACCCTCAAAACTATACAAATACATGTGAATTAAATAATCTGTTCCTGAATGATCCTTGGGTCAACAATAAAATCAAGATGGAAATTAAAAAATTACTTGAGCTAGATGATAATACTGGCAGAACCAATCAAAACCTCTGGAATATAGCAAAAGCAGTGGTAAGAGGAAAGTTGACAGTAACAAATGCCTACATCAAAAAGTCTGAAAGGGCACAAATAGACAATTTAAGGTCGCATTTCAAAGAACTAGAGAAACAAGAACAAACCAAACCCAAACCCAGCAGAAGAAAAATAACAAAGATCAGAGCAGAACTAAACAAAATTGAAACAAACAGAAACACAAAAGATAAACAAAAACCTGATTCTTTGAAAAGATTTAAAAAAATTGATACACTATTAGTGAGATTAGCCAAGAAGACAGAAGATCCAAATAAGCTCAATTAGAAATGAAATAAGAGATATTATAACTAATACCACAGAAATACAAAATATAATTCAAGACTACTATGAACACCTTTATGCACATAAACTAGACAACTTAGAGGAGATGGATATTCCTGGAAATATACAACCCTCCTAGATTAAACCAGGAAGAAACAGAAACTATTAAAAAATAATAAGTAGTGAGATTGAAACAGTAATTTTTAAAAAATTGCCACCAAAAAAAAGTCCAGTACCACATTGATCACAGCCAAATTCTATCAGACATTCAAAGAAGAATTACTACCAATCCTACTGAAACTATTGCAAAAGACGGAGAAAGATGGAATCCTCCCTAACTCATTCTATGAAGCCATCATTACCCTAATACCAAAACCAGGAAAGGACATAACAAAAAAAGAAAACTACAGACCAATATCCCTGATGAACACAGATACAAAAATCTTCTATAGCTAACTGAATTCAACAGCATATCAAAAATGACCAAGTGGGTTTCATACCAGGGATGCAGGGTTGGTTTAACATACACAAGGAAATAAATGTAATAATATACCACATAAACAGAAATAAAAACAAAAATCATATGATCGTCTCAATAGATGCAGAAAAAACATTTGACAAAATTTAACATTGCTTTATGATTAAAACCCTCAGCAAAAATTGGCATAGAAGGGATATACCTTAAGGTAATAAAAGTCATCTATGACAAACCCATAGCCAACATTATACTGAATGGGGAAAGGTTGAAAGCATTTCCTCTGTGTACTGGAATAAGACAAGGATGCCCACTTTCACCAATTCTACTAGCCAGAATAATCAGACAAGAGAAAGAAATAAAGGGCATCCAAATTGGTAATGAGCAAGTCAAACTGTTGCTCTTTGCCAGTGATATGATCGTATACCTGGAAAACCCAAGACTCATCCAAAAAGCTCCTACATCTGATAAATGAATTCAGTAAAGTTTCAGATACAAAATCAATGTACATAAATCAGTAGCATTGCTATACACCAATAGTAATCAAGCTGAGAATCAAATCAAGAACTCAACCCCTTTCACAACAGCTGCAATAACATAAAACAAAACAAAATGAAATACTTAGTAATATACCTAACCAAAGAGGTGAAAGATCTCTGCAAGGAAATCTACAAAACTGCTGAAGAAAATCGGAGATGATAAATGAATTCAGTAAAGTTTCAGATACAAAATCAATGTACATAAATCAGTAGCATTGCTATACACCAATAGTAATCAAGCTGAGAATCAAATCAAGAACTCAACCCCTTTTACAACAGCTGCAATAAAATAAAATAAAACAAAACAAAATAAAATACTTTTAAAAAATAAACTAAATAAATAAAAATAAAATTAATAAATAAAATAAAAAACAGCATAGTACTAGCATAAAAACAGGCATATAGGACAATGGAATGGAATAGAGAACCCAGAAATAAAGCTAAATACTTACAGCCAACTGATCTTTGAGAAAGCAAACAAAAACATAAAGTGGGAAGGGATACCCTATTCAACAAATGGTGCTGGGATAATTGGCAAGCCACAGGTAAAGGAATGAAACTGGATCTTCATCTCTCACCTTATATAAAAATCAACTCAAGATGGATCCAAGACTTAAATCTGAGACCTGAAACCATAAAAATTCTAGAAGATAACCTCAGAAAACTTCTCCAAGATATTGGCCTAGGCAAAGAGTTCATGACCAAGAGCCCAAGAAGAAATGCAACAAAAACCAAGATAAATAGATGGGACTTAATTAAACTAAAAAGCTCCTGTACAGCAAAAGCAATAAGCAGAGCAAACAATTCATAGTATGGGGAAAAAAATCTTCAGAATCTATAGACCTGACAAAGGACTAATATCCAGAATCTACAAAGAACTCAAACAAATCAGCAAGAAAAAGGCAATCAATCCTAGCAAAAGTGGGCTAAGGACATCAATAGAGACAATTCTCAAAAGGAGATATACAAATGGCCAACAAGCACATGGAAAAATGCTCAACATCACTAATCATCAGGGAAATGCAAACCAAAACCACAATGTGATATGACCTTACTCCTGCAAAAATGGCAATAATTTAAAAAAAAATAAAAAAACAATAGATGTTGGCCTGGATGTGGTAAGAAGAAACAGTTTTACACTACTGGTGGGAATGTAAACTAGTACAACCACTTTGGAAAACAATACGTAGATTCCTCGAAGAATTAAAAGTAGAACTACCATTTGATTCAGCAATCCCACTACTGGGTACCTATCCAGACAGAACCAGCCAAAATGCCCATCAGCCAAGTGGGTAAAGAAAATGTGGCACATATATATATATAATGGAATATGACTCGGCCATGAAAAGGAATGAAATAATAACATTCACAGCAACCTGGATGAAGTTGGAGACCATTAGTCCAAGTGAAGTAATTCATGAATGGAAAATCAAACATAGTATGTTCTCACAAGTGAGAGCTAAGCTACGAACACACCATGGTATAAGAATGACAGAATAGACTCCGGAGACTTGGGGAAAATGGATACAAGGTGGATGAGGGAGAAAAAAAAGAAAAGAGAAACTGGGAAGGAAGGAAAATACAGCTCTCTGAGGAAAGGGAAAAAAATGTAGGAGTTCTTATCTTGGGTTTATGGACTTGTGAAACTGTATACAAAGTTTTGAGAATGCATATATACATTTTCCAAGATAGAAGGTCCACATTTTAATCAAAAGAAATAGTAACCCCACCTTATCCCCTCAAAAAGTGTTAAGAACTCTGAGGACAAGACTTAATACAGTTAATAGAAACAGATTAGGCATATTAATGTATCTAAAGAAAGGGTATGTCCCCTTGAGAAGTGGAAGCTTTAAAAAAGCAGCTCTACGTACTAGGAAAATTTGGCCTTGCGTTTTAAAGAACTACCCAAGGGAGTTAGCACTATGGCACAGGTGGCAGTATGTTGCCCAAGAAACAGGTGTCCCACACTGGAGATGGGTCTTTGGATAATGATAGCTTGATTGCCCTACCCAATGAGGTGCCTCAGTGAACTCCCTTTGCTGTGGTTCCATACCCATCAAGCTATCTTTTTTGATAATGTGGCTTCCCAATTAAATCTGGCTGTAAGTAGAGACTATGGTAATCAGTGAAGAAAAGTAGTTGGGATTCCTCATCACTCCATCTACATATAAGATATGTGTGTGTGTCGGGAGGGGGGGTGTTTGTGACTGTGCAAGAGTCACACACAAGTGCATGCACACACACACATTAATGTTAGCCTATAAAACATTTTCCTAAATTGGCTTCCAGCATGTTCCCATTTCCTAATTCTCTTATGCCTACCTGGACAATAGTATCTTGTCTGGTTCTTCTCATCATTCCAAACTCAATGTTGGAATGTTCACAGTCTCAGTAGTTGAACTCCTCCCCTTTCTTCCCCTTCCCTCCCCTCTTCTCTTTCTATGCCTACTGCACAGATAATCACACCCCATCTCAAGGCTTTACGCACAGTCTATACAGAGGACTCTCAAATGTACATCTCCATCTGCACTTCTCTCCTGTGCTTTGGTCTCACGTATCTAACTGCCTACCTGACATGTCCACTAAAATGTTCACTAAGCATTTAAACTCAATTTGCCTAAAACTTAACTCCTGATAACTCCCGATCTTCCCTCCCAAAATCTTGTTACTGTTGCATTGTTTACTATCTCAGTAAATTGCAAATTCATTATTCCAGTTGCTCTGGCCAGAAACTTTGGAAACATCATTGACTCTTGTTTCTTTCATCCTCCATCTAATTAGTCAGAAAATCTTATTTATTCTACCTTCTTTAAAATAAATATTCATGCCCGGGTGTGGTGGCTCATGCCTGTAATCCTAACACTTTGGGAGGCCGAGGTGGGCAGATCACTTGAGCTTAGGATTTTGAGATCAGCCTGACCAACATGGCAAAACATTGTCTCTATTAAAAATACAAAATTAGCCGGGCATGGTGGCACATGCCTGTAGTCCCAGCTACTTGGGAGGCTGAAGCAGGAGAATCACTTGAACCCAGGAGGTGGAGGTTGTAGTGAGCTGAGATTGTGCCACTGCACTCCAGCCTGGGCAACAGAGTGAGGTTATGTTACAACATAACATAACATAACAAAACAACGTAACATAAAATAACATAACATAACATAACACAACAAAACATGGCAAAATTAATATCCAGAACCTGATCACACCTCATAAAACAATCTTCACTACTCACCCTAGTCCAAGCCACCATCATCTCCTGCTTGAATCCTGTAGCCTCTTACATGGTCTCCTTGCTTTTACTCTTGTCCCTCTTGTAGCCAGAGTGTGGCTTTAAAACTGACATCAGATCACGCTACTTTTCCACACAAAAGCTTCCCATGACTTCCCAATTTAATCCCACAAAAAGCCAAAGTCTTTACAATTGATTCTAAGATTCTACACAACTGACCTCTCCATGTCTACCCTCCTATTAGCCATCTGACTTCATATACTAATACTATGGTGATCAGCATAATGCAAACCACCCCAAGGTTAGGGTCCTGGCTCTTCACCCGTTAGCTGTGTGCATTCTGTTGCTTGTGTGACAAGTTGCTTAACATCTGTTTCACAGATCCTCATCTGTATTGTCTTACAGGGTTGTTCTAAGAATGAAATGAGTTAATACTTGTGAAGTATTTAGAAAAGGATCCAATATATAGAAAGTACTATATAGTATTTGTTAAAGAAAATGCTCTCTCTCCTGCGGCCGTACTGGCCTCTATGCTGGTCTTCAAACATTCCAGGTTAGCCCCACCTCATGGCCTTTCCATTCTTCCTTCCTCCTCCTGGCATGTTAGTCCCCCAGATGTCTACTTTGTACATGTTCTCACCACCTTCAGGTCTTTTGTTAAAAGTCACCTTTTTGGAGGCTTCTGCTGACCAACCAATTTACAGCTTTGAAACCTCCTAATTCCTGCTTTGTTTTATTCTCCATATCACTGTTATCTAACATACTATATATCTTACTTACTTGTTGTCTGTCTCTCCTACTGGAATTTAAGATTTTTGTTTTTCAATGGTCTATCTCCAATATCTACCACATCATAAGTACTCAATAAATATTTACTGAATGAATCAATATTATAAAATACTCACAACTTTATTACTCTCATGAATTAGAGATGAGGACAGAATTCACCACGTGACATATTCAAATAATCCTCCATTGAACAGGGTTTTTTAATCATTCACGAGACATTGGGTCCAAAAAGTTTTACATGACTATATAAATGAGAGAAGAGTAGATGTTTACACTTATTCAGGTCTCTGTTGTTATTTTTCCACCTCTTGAATACTCTTCTAAACTGATTAAAGGGTTAGGATGCTGGCCCTCTCTTTGCCTCAAATTCTATTCTCTAAGAGAGTTCAATTAGCAGGTAGACTACCGATCCAATACACTAGCATTCAATACATTTGTTGGATCTCCTCAACCTCAATCCTTTATTCCCACGTTATACCCTGGGCCTTGCCATCATATAGAATTTCTCCATTTTTGAAATCATAAATGTCTATATTCTACTCAGTCTGCAACCTTCTACCTTTTAACCCTTTTATCCTTAAATCCCCACTATATCTGCTCTTCAAGTTTATTTAGAAATCATAGCCTCTAATTTTTTCCATTTTTTGCTGGTACAGCAGTCTCTACCTGTCTTCTCTTCTTCCCTACCCAGCCTGGCCCCAAGGTCATCACTTGGACCACGTTCTCCCGAGCAACCTCAGCTCCCCTTGCCAAAGTGTCCCAATAGTGAAGACAAACACTCTAATCCTGGATCAAGGGTAAAGAACTCATTCACTTACTTACTTACTAGTTAAGCAGTTTTGGGGAAAAAAAAATGCAGAATTTTGTTCCAAATCTAATTTGTGATTTCTAATTTCAATTAGGCTCTGAGCAGTGTTTACCCTTTTTAAAAACTTAAATGATACATACAGTGTGCTTGGCACTGTTCTAGATAGTCGCAAATATTAACTCACTGAATTCTCACACTCACAGTAACACTCAGAAGTAGATACTATTTTTTTTTCACAAATAGGACTTTTTATTTGCCACTAGTCTGAGCTTTAAAGATTATTGGACTGGTGGGTCATATCCATCAGCTCATTTTAGCACCTGTCTCGTCCCTGGTGGCTTTTCCAGAACTACCACCTTCACCATGAAGCTCCACAAGTTTTCCCAATTCAAAACTTCTTCAGCATTTTTACCTTTCTAACGAAGACATCATAGAGAGGATAAATACACTGGCAAGCGTTTTCTATGTCTTTTCCAATGCTGTCTGGAATCAATTTATTAATCACTTCTTTCAAGACATTTGTCTGCACCTCTCAGGTCATCATTTCCATCATCTTCTTCAGGATTTAGCAGACCTGTTGGTGCTGAGCATAAGAGGTCTTCCATATCTGACTGTTGCATTTTTTACTAAAACCAACATAGAACAGATGAAGCAAGTAACCATCAGTAGTTTGACATCAACATGAGCATCAATCATCGTCCACCATTTTTTGACCATGGAACACATTTTGTCATGGGTAAGATCCATGCCATGGAAGTTTTGCCCTGAACATCTTCAGTAATCAGCGTGAATTTCCTAAATGCAACTTGATCATTCTGCAACTCAGTATGACTCACTTCAAACACACTATCTTTGAGGCCATCAGATGCAATTTTGGTTCCTTGGGTCCTGGTGACTAGCGTCTTTCCAGTATTTCTTATATTGAACATAGCAGGTGCTTTCACATCATACCAATCTTTCTTAGAAAACGGATCAACCACTTTCTTCTTGGCTCCCTTTCTGCAGCCTTTCCTAAGGTGCTTGTTCTTGCCAACTGCCATGGTGCTGCTCAGAGCCAAAAACTGGGCTATATACTATTATTGTCTTTGTTTTATGGATGAAAAAACAAATTAAGGCACAGAAAAATCAAGTGACTTCACAAGGTCACACTGCCAGTAAGCAGTAGAACTTACTAGCTCCAAATCCTGGCAGTCTAGCTATACAGCTCAAGCTTTTATCTCCATGTTCTTCTCCATGTTATAAATGAAAATGAGGTATAGAGAGGTTTAGTAAGTTGCCCAAGGATACCCATTTAAATATTGAGTGCAAAAACTCTGGTTTGAATGCAAGGAGTCTGACTGCAGAATTCATACACAAACCCAATAACCTATAACATCTCCTCAGAACTGAAGCCCTCTGAGAAAATCATGCTTAACAGGTTTTGGGGCTCCTCAACTTCCCATGCCATTCTCCACAAACTTATCTGGACCCCCACTTATCTCTACCTTTCTCCCACTCTCCTAGTGTTCAGTCATTTGCTATGGACGACATGTTTTCCTATTTCTTCCATCTCTTTCCTGTGTTGTCAATCTTTTTCTATGTTTTGTTTTTTT
This sequence comes from Sapajus apella, assembly GCF_009761245.1. Lineage (NCBI taxonomy): Eukaryota > Metazoa > Chordata > Mammalia > Primates > Cebidae > Sapajus > Sapajus apella. Next base: position 1,048,470 of record NW_022437009.1, on the reverse strand, counting down.
GTTTTTTTGTTTTTTTTTTGAGACGGCGTTTCGCTCCTGTTACCCAAGCTGGAGTGCAATGGCGCGATCTCGGCTCACTGCAGCCTCTGCTTCCTGGGTTCAGGCAATTCTCCTGCCTCAGCCTCCTGAGTAGCTGGGACTACAGGCACGCGCCACCATGCCCAGCTAATTTTTGTATTTTTAGTAGAGACGGGGTTTCACCTTGTTGACCAGGATGGTCTCGGTCTCTTGACCTCATGATCCATCCGCCTCGGCCTCCCAAAATGCTGGGATTACAGGCGTGAGCCACCGCGCCCGGCCTGTCAATCTTTCTATCTTCACTGGCTCTTATAGTCATGCTCGAGTTTCTTTCATCCTAATAGACGTTACCGTCAAAAAATTTTTTGGTAAGGCCACTCTTTATAGCTCCCTTCACCTGCTCATTCTCTTCTCAATCAGGATCTTCCAAAGAACAAACCTCACTTTCTCACCTCTTCTCTCATGGTAACTAAGCTTCTGCACCAATAACTCTTCTAAAGCTTTTGTTGCTAACATCTTTAGTGATAATAGCAACTGTAAATTCTTTTAATTTTTTTTTTTTTTTTAAGACAGTCTTGTTCTGTTGCTCAGGCTAGAGTGCAGTGGCACTACCTTGGCTCACTGCAACCTTCACCTCCCCGGTTCAAGCTATTCTCCTGCCTCAGCCTGCCACATAGCTAGTTAATTTTTGTATTTTTTAGTAGAGATGGGGCTTTACTATGTTGGCCAGGCTTGTCTCGAACTCCTGACCTAGATGATCCGTCCACCTCCCAAAGTGCTGGGATTATAGGCTAAATTCTAATGGATAATTCTTAGTCTTCATCTTTGAAATTCTCTACTCCCTTGGAATCCTTAGATCTATACTCTAATGATTCTTCTCCCATCTCTGTCTCCCTGTTTTAATTCCTCAACTCTGGTCTCTTCCCCTGGGTTTGAACTGAGAGAAGTTTAAAAAAGCTTGATTTAACTTTTTCCACCTACTATACATGCTTTTTTCTTAATGATCTCCCTGTAGAAAATGCAATTTAAATGGTATTCCCATTTAAATTGCAGTAATCCCATCAGTGGTCATGGCTTTGTTACTCCTTTTTGAAGAGCCATTCCTCTTGTTCCCTGTTCCTTCTAACTTGTGGTAAAAATGGAAACTGGCTGACCCTATATCTACACAAGGTCAGTCTAAAGGTAAGCATCTGAATTCCAAAGAGATGGGTATCACGGAAGCCTGACCAAAAAGTCTGCTGGATGGAAAAGACAGAGGGCAAGATGTGTCTCTATTTTAGTCATAGGTATGCTAATATATTGTCAAGCAAAATTAAGGAAATGTGGTCTGCTAAAGAAGTTTTGTTCTATTTTAGAATGTGAGAAACGGTGCAGGAGATATGTGGATGCTGAAACACTGAAATTTCAAAGACACTTTAAAGATTTATGGGTATAAAGAATAACTGGTTCTGGATTTTACAAGATGTCTGGCCACTGTAGTCACAGACTGCAAGAGAATGTTTGTGTCCTCTCAAAATTCATATGCTGAAACCTAATTCCCAATTTAATAGTACTAGGAGGTGGGGCTTTTGGGAGGTAATCAGTGGCCTCATAAAAGAGATCCCAGAGAATGAATCAGTAAGGAAGCCCTCACCAGACATGGAATGTGTCAGCACCTTGATCTTGGACTTCCTAGCCTCCAAAACTGACAAATAAATTTCTGTTGTTTATGCTACTAATTCTGTGGTATTTCGTTATAGCAGCCTCAAAAGAGTTAGTCATAGATTTACCAGAAAGATGCTGCAATCAAACCCGTCCCCTTGGCTAGAGAGAGTGGCTCACATCTGTAATCTCAACGCTTTGGGAGCTGAGGTAGGAGGACCACCCGAGCCCAGGAGCTCGAGATCAGACTGGACACCATAGCAAGACCTTGTGTTTAATTTTAAAAAAGCCAAATGTGGTGGCCTGTGCCTGTAGTCCCAGCTATTCAGGAGGCTGAGTATCACAGATCACTCGAGCCCAGGAGTTCAAGGCTACAGAGAGCTATGATTGTACCACTGCACTCCAGCCTCGGCAACAGAGCGAGACTCTGTCTCAAAAAACAAAAAAATCCCATTCTTTCTAACAAATATGATATAGGACAATTTAAGGTTTTATTAAACATGTAATGACAATGTGGTAACCCAGCATAGCAATAAAGCTTTCCTGACCAACTACTGTAATACCACTGGCCACTTTAAAAAAAGAAAATATAAATTTTTTGCAAAACCTTGGTTGTATAGATATAAAAATATGCTTGAATCACATTACTCTGCATTTATTAAGGTGCAAAGAAAAATGAAGTTGCATTAGCTTACATATGGCCTTACTGTCTATATTGTGTAATACTGCAGTGAAACCTAGGGCTGTTTTCTCCATCTATGCAGGGCATACCAAGATCTACAGAGCAAAAGGGCTACGCATGGTTTGACAAGCTGCTTAAACGGGACTTAACGTGGGTAAATGAGGAAAAAAGAAAGGCAATGTCAATACAATAAATGAGCTTTTTATTTCCTTTGTGAGTTGAAGAAAGCACACTCTTGATTATAATAGTAAAAACCACATCAATTGTATAGATAATATGGCACATTTATTGAACTAGACAGTCCTTTGAGGCAAAACCATATGCAAAATAAAATCTTTTCATCTTAATCCTATGTCTGCACTTTTCTATATACAGATGTAACAAACCTCAGTATAATATAAAGAGGTGGAAAACCCTAGTATAATTAGTGGTACCTGTGAAAAATACAGTTAGGTTCAGAGTGACAGTAACAGTCAGTTAAGCAACAAGTTGGAAATCCACGCCCTCTCAAAGAATCATTTAAATAAAATTGGTATGATCTTCCAATCATTTATAAACCTGGATACTTTGGGCAATAATAAGATCACTTACTGCAACAAACATTACACGTCTTTTGTAATTAAATAAAAATACACACAAAAATGTATGGTTTCAGTTCAACAATCTCCTTGATGACAATGCTATGCACTGGCTCATGTGTTGTCCCATTGATTTTTTTTCACTGAATTCATTCACTCATTAAATCCTTACTGAGCTCTTTCTGTAACAGGATGTTATGATGCCAAAGATTTAAGAATTAAATCTTTATTATTATAATAACTCATTTTCTCACACCCAGTTATCACAGCCAGCGCACAACAGAAAGAGTCTTCCTGTCTTTCATCACTGGTGGTGGCCTCCAGAAACATACTGTCTGCTGAGGTCTGCCTGCTGAGTGGTCGCCTAAGCTGCACCTGTGGTACAGTGTACACTAAACTGTTTTCTGCTGAGGTGTGCACAAAAGGTCTAAATGAAAAAGAGCATGCTCTTCCATCTATCTTAAAGCAAGCACCTACACAGAGAGACAAAATATAAAGGATGTGGGCTTTTTTCTGTAAGAAAGGCACAATGTCCTATAAAATTTCAAACTGGAAGCAATCATTTCCAGCTTCAGAACAAAGTTTTTGGAACCTATATCTGAGGTTTTTGTTGTTGTTGTTGCTGTTTGTTTTAAAACATTTTACTGTGATATAATTGATATCACAAAAAGCTGTACATATTTTGTTTTGTTTTTAAAGAATGATAGAATACAGACAGATAAGGTTAGGAAGAAAGGCCTTTCCAAGAAGAGGTAATGACATTAATAAGGAAGTCAAAGGGAATAGCTCTGAGGAAACTTGGAAATTTATGAATTCTAGGCCAAAGGATCTATGTAAGATAGCAATGGTCTAGACAGAGATTTTGGATTCAGACTGTGCAAAGTTTTAAATGTTTGTCTGTGAAAAGTCTGGGCTTTATGAGGAACTCCCCCAGGTTTCTCAGCAAGGGAACAACAAATTAGAGCTCTGCTTTTGGGAGTTTAATCTGGTCAGACTGATTGTGGAGGATGTGGTGGGAGGGAAGAATGGTATGGCAATGGGAAGAATCCTACTGAGTGATAAGAGTAAAAGAGAGAAAGGTTGCTGGATAAAATTATATATTATTGAAGAAGTCATCAAGCAGGGAGGACCTACCAGGTGCTGTGTGGTAGCCAAGGAACTTTACATATGGTAGGATTTCAAATCTACATAATTTCCCTACAATGTGAGGAGTATTATTAACACGTTGCAGATGAGACAACCGAGGTTTAGGGAGGTCAAAAAACTGCCTGGCATCACACAATTAAAATGTGGTGGTGGAGCCAGGCCTGGCTGATCCAAATAGTCATCATGCATGGTGTGCTTTCCCACACTTCCTCTTAATGAAGAGCTAGTCAACTTTAAGCTGACAAGTACAATGTTCATGTGAATGTTTATCCCTATGAACTTGCGTCTCTAAGTTACTGAGTCTGGATGTCTCACAGCTTAGTGGCACAGGAGTAGCTGGAAGGTTGCCAGCCATGGGAAGAGCCAAAGTTGGCCAGGTAACTAGTAGTCATGGTGGGGGGCCAATCTGGCTCTCTCCCCAGGACTGGCAAGGGTTCCAGATAGTCTGGTCCTTAACATCTCCCTTGGGGCTCCACCTTCGCACTGCACAATTACCCTCAGCCCAAGAGACCTCTTCTTTTTTCCAGCAAATTTATGAACTGGCTGCTCAGACCATTCTCCCCAAGGGAGGACAGGAATCCAAATCAGGGATTTGAGTAAACAGTTCCATTTCCCTTCACTATTATATTCTCCTGCTTCCCAAAAGGGGTCCAAAGTAACACAGTGAATAAAGAGTAGGCTTTATTCATATAATAAAGTTGAGCAGTCCATGCAAAGTCTCTGTTCATGAGGAGTATGAAGAAAAGTTCATGAGAAGCCCCTTGTTGGATGTATAAAATGAATTATGTCCAATGTTGCTAATTTTAAAACTTCACTGGCACTCTGATTAATATACTAATATACCCACCTTAATACTGCATAATTAATGAGTTATAGATCTCTTTAATAACTCCTTCAAAAGGACAATCTTTTAGAATACAATTATTCCTTGTCCCTTGCAGAAATGGCCCACTATTTCCATATCTCCCACCTTCCCACTTTGTACTTCTGCTACTTCTTGAAGAAAGCACGCTAGCCATAAATCCCAACTAGACCCCTAGATAGCAGTCCCCTGGTCATCCATCAGTGTTAGCTCTCACCACCTCTCCTCTGCCTGCAGGGCTCTGTGCAGGTTGACCTTTCAGCTATAGACTGTGTATAAATAGAACTTCCTACATGCACCTTGGGACTCATGTGTTAAAAGCCCTTGTTTTATACACGGTAATCCTAGTGGCAGTAGCCAAATAGAGACATGGAGATAAATTTACAAGACAGTTTTGCTTCTTTTTCATAATTCATTGAGCCAAACAAGACTGTAAAAATAGCAACAACAAAGAATGATTTATAATTTCTACTCTACATGTCACCGTGGCAAGATATATAAGTGGCTTTCATGAAACAGATTTGAAAGTTAGAAGGCAGTTATCAGCAAATTAACATGTGTACTTTGTTTCAGAATTTACCATCATTGTAGTTAGTGCATAGGGTTTGAAATCAGGCTGGCTGGCTGTACATCTTGGTTCCAACACTTGCTAGCTATATAACCTTAAGTTAGTTATTTAACCTCTCAACATCCTCATCTATAAAATGGGGCTAACAGCACCTACCCCATTGAGTTATGAGGATTAAATGAGTTAATAAATGTCAAATATTTAAAACTGGTTTTGGCACACAGTAAGCATCCAATGAATATTGGCTATTATTGCCACCACCTCCACTATCACGTTTAGTAATAACTGAAATTATCAGACCAGGGCCCAAAAATGAATTAAGCATTAAACTAATTTTAGTCCAAATAGGATAACAGCCACTGAAGTAAAACTTGAACACTGATATTTACTTTATATTCATCATCATTACAAAACTAGATTAAAAAAAAAAAAAACGGAAGGCACAATAAAAGTTTAATCAGTGAGTAAAAATTTTTGATGGCTAAATAGATGAACTTTGCATGTTGTACTCAAAAGTAAATGAGAATGTGAAGCATTCTGAAAACTAGAAAGTACTGTATTAGAATAGAATATTATTAAAGAGAATAGATTCCACTTTAAAATGTTTTACAAGGTAAGATGTTATTTTATTTTATACTTTCAACCATCTTACTGAAAAATCTATACCTACCATCTCAAGGAAATGGGATAAGAAGCAACCTAACAAAGGTCATTCAGAGTTCTATCAGTGGAGTTGCCTGCCCCATACTGTAATGAGTCACAGTCAGAACATGAGGATAGGAATGAAGGAGAAACTGAATTCTTGCATGCTGTTTGGTGTATCCGCAAAGAATGCAAAGGATGTAGAAGTGGAAGTTGTAAGAATATCCATGAATTAAATATCAGGGCCAGGCGCAGTAGCTCACACATGTAATCCTACACTTTGGGAGGCCAAGGCAGGCGGATCACGAGGTCAGGAGTTCGAGACCAGCCTGACCAACATGGTGACTGACACCCCATCTCTACGAAAAATACAAAAATTAGCCACGTGTGGTGGTGCACGCCTGTAATCCCAGCTACTCAGGAGACTGAGGTAGGAGAATCGCTTGAACCTGGGAGGCAGAGACTGCAGTGGGCTGAGATCATGCCACTGCACTCCAACCTGGGCAACAGAGCAAGACTCCATCTCAAAAAAGAAAAAAAAAAAAAAATCAGATTGGCTTCCCTCTGCTGTTTAGAAGGCAAAGGGAAAAAAAAGTTTCTTAGCCAACCAGAAGTAAGTTCAATTAGAACTTTCTTAATTAGAAATGGAGGAGTAGCTCAAGATAAACAAGGAAGATTTTGTGGCAAGAAAAAAGAAAGCTACAGATGAATTTTGGTTCATGAGTAGAAACCTAACAGAACTCAGGTGATAGGTCGGTGCAAAGACCTACAAATGACCTTGCTATGCTCAGTAAGCAGAGAAGTTAAGAAAATCTGTGAAGTCTCTGAAGTGGAGAAAAAAAGATAGGATATTGTTAAGAAATGGTAGAGAGAAAACTGTAAATGCCTGAGCAGAGTTAAATTAAGTCAAGCTGGAGTCAGCATATCATCTCTGTGATTATAAATTATCTCTTGGCATCTAGGGTCTCACACTGTGGCTGAGTAGCTTCTACCCTAAAGGAGTAAATTTCTTTGCGGAAATTTAGAAGGAAGATTTAGGCCTCCTGTTGTAATCTTCAGAAGAGAAACTCTTGAACTCCTGAATGGTGGCAGCAGAATAGGGTCAAGCAAAGAACTAAAATAAGTGTTCTCTGTGAGGAGGCTAGAGGCTGGGTTAGTTACAACAGTGAGAGAGTGAATCCAAAGCATTATCTTTGTGCACGAAGACCTGCATGTTAGGCAGAAATAAGCCGTAAAAAACAAAGAAGGCAAGAAAATGAAAGAAAGTTGTTTGGCTGCTATTACTTCATGTACTCTCACGTAGCTTAAGAGCAATAGAACACTGTATTTTAGTTACAAAATACATAAAAATCGAAGTAAATACTCTCAAACCACTCATTTACAGTGCAGCTCCTTAAAAATAATCCAGCCATCATATGTGGTCCTGATCAACAAACTTACATGGATATTTACAGAAGCCGCGGTATTTTTCAATCTACACCTTAAGAAATCCAAAACTGTGTGGTACCGTCTCGGGAGCCCCTGAGTTGTGAAGTAAGTTGGCGGGGGGTGGGGGGGTTTGGGTGGTGATGGGGGAGAGGGAAATCAAACAAGCAGAGCTAAAAGTACTCCTCTGCTTCTTAAATCAGAAAAGCTTTGCTTTTATCTGTTTTATAAAACAGGGATTCATGTAAGATTTCATTTGATAAAAGATACTCTTGCTAAAGTGGGAAAAGCATAGGCAAGACTAGGTTTGAACTTTGTCACTTGCTATCTATTACTCTGCAACTTGGGAAAGTTACCTAACCTCTCTGAACCTTAGTTTCCTCTTCCATAAAATGGGAAGAATAATATTTACAAATGGTTGTGTGACTAAGATAAAGTATGCACAGCACATACCATGAGGCTTTAGCACACAGCAGGCACGAGCTATTAGTTCCTTTTCTGAAAGACACGAAATATAGATACAGGATAGGCAGACAGGCAGATGGGTTTTGGGTTGGTTTTTTTTTTTGTTTTTCAGACAGGATCTTACTGTGAAGTGACGCAGTCACTACTTACTGCAGCTTTCTCTGGCTCAGGTGATTTTCCTACCTCAGTCTCCTGACTAGCTGGGACTACCGGCATATGCCACTAAGCCTGGCTAATTTTTTGTATTTTTATAGAGAGAAGGACTCACTATGTTGCCCAAGCTGGTCTCGAACTCCTGAACTCAAGAAATACACCTGCTTTGGCCTCCAAAGTGCTGGGATTACAGGCGTCAGCCACCGTGCTTGGCCAATAGATGCTTAAATAAACAAATTTGTATAAATATAGTTATGTAAAAAATATATGTATTTGTGTGTGTGCATACATATATTTTTAGCAGCTTCTGTAGACAACTTTTCCATAACTTGCAGTCATTCAAAAGATACACTGAGAAAGAATTTGGGGGTCAGCAGCATCACTCTCTTCAAAATTTCCAGGCCGTGGCTGCCATAGTTTCTGCTAGCATAAATCCTCAGCATTCAGCTACTGTTCTTCCTCTGTATTTTCAACAGTTACCATCAGTAGTTTTCGTTAGCTGCTCAAGCTATTTTTCAAACAATTTAATTATTATCATTTATAATAAAGTAGGTCAGTTCACAAAAGCAACCAACCACAGAGCACTTCAAACAAATAGACACACCAACTGAGATTAAAAGGAGCTTGAGAGTGGATCCGCACACCTTTATTTGCCACGGGGAGATGAAGTAACCTCATCAAACAGGCAGAGTAATCAACTAGCAAAATCCCCAGATGGCTGCTGCAGCTCTTGAACACATACCATGCTGATTAGCTCATGCTGCCTGTTGCAAGGACAATACATGGCAGGGAAAAGCTAAAAGTCAGTGGGAAAACTACCCCAATTTAATGTCATTAACATTGCCGAAACTTACACTAACAAACACTAATTGCAAAATATGGAAGGAAATGCCTGCATTAAATTTTACCACCCTAATTCCACCATTGTGTGACATTGGGCAAGTTACTTAACTAAAGTCTATTTCTTCACGTTTGAAATAAGGTGCTAATACCTGCCTTAAGGCCTTGTTATGAACAACATCTCTTTGTGGTATTCTTGCCAAAAATCCATAACCTGAGTCTAATCACAAAGAAAAATCAAACAAACCTAAATTGAGAGACATTCTGCAAAATAACTGACCAGTTCTCTTCAAAAGTGCCAAGGTCATGAAAGGGAGAAAGTGTATAGATTAGAAAAGACATGACAGCTAAATGCAATGTGGGATCTTGGATTTGATCTTGGACTAAGAAAAGGGATAGTGAAAAAAACGAGTGAAATTTGAACTAAGTTAACTAAATTAATACTATTGCACCAATATGAGTTTTTTGATTTTGATAACTGTATTATAATTATTCAAGACAAAGGTTGGCGAAGGGTATACGGAAATTCTCTGTACCAATTTTGCAACTCTGTAAATCTAAAATTATTTTTAAATTTAAAAAATTTAAGTCTTGTGAGAACTAAATACAGGGTCAAAAATTTTAAACCATGCTTATTTTTTGGAAGGCAAAATTCTTCATCTAATGGCTATACTTAGCAATCATTAACAGCAAGAACATTATGTGAATACTGGTCAAACCCAGGCTAGGAACCGCTAATAATGAAGCATGTTCAACTGCAATAAAATGTGGACAGTTTATTATACTTCAACTGAATGATAACAAATATCTTTGCAAACATCTATTAACCATCAATATTTCACTCTTTGCACAATACAATCATGACTTATGCTTAAAGAAGTATGGATTCTGTGTTTGGCCAATGATGACAGGCTTGAATTTACCTATTACCATCAACATTTAAACGTAACATGTCAGATCTTAATTCCTCTGACTCCGCCCATCTTGTCAGATTTCAACAGTTTTCTGTCAGGCAACACCTGGCAAAATAAACGGTTTTCATATAAACTGTAGACATCCCATAATGAGTATGGAGTGATGTACTGTTATTCTTGTTACTCTCTATTTTTTATTTTGAACTTGAGTTTACATCAGGCCTTGAGAGGTAAAAGCCTGCATCTGAGATAAGCAAAGAGCCCCCATGCCAAGCTTTTTACCCAAGATTTTGTTTTTAAAAAAGAAAACACTAAAAACCATCAAAACAACCTAGGAATCACAATACTTTATTAGTTGCAGTTTCTAACATAGCACTGCTATGGCTCCTTCACTTTTGCTTTCCACCTCAGGAAGTAAGTTCACAGCCAAAACTAATAAAAAGTAACTTCGCTATTTCTTGGTTTTTGATAGAACCATTCATATAACAAATACACATTTTTTCCCATTATGCTATCCTCTTGCAAAATAATTTTTGTTTTCTACAAAGCTTATGAGATATCATAAAAATGTCTAATGCATCTGGTTTAAGAATCCAATGCTTCTTTCACATATTTCTGCATCTGTTCACAAAATCCCTTTAACTTCAAAGGAAGCTTTTCAAGAGAAAAAGAAGATACATACAGGAAAAGTGGCCATAAATTTTTAGTAGTCCTTTTCTAAGGTCATTTTAATAACAGTACTATGGAACAAGTATCTTCCTCAGAAACCTAAAATATCACAAATGGTATTAATGACTAAAGATTTGTTTAAAGATTTATGATTTCAAAACTTTTTTCTGGTTATAAAAGTGTATATCTTCAATTTAGACGTGAAAAATATGGAATTCTATAAAAGGAAACAAATAACTTTTAATCCATTATTCAGGAAGGCCAAAGCAAAATAGAAAAGTTAAAAATGTTTGTTCCCTTCCAGTCTTTTTATGTATATGTTTATATAAATATTTATATATAAACATAATATTGTAATAACACTATGAACACAATTTTGTATCTTTTCAAAAGACCACATTAATCTTTCAAACCATCATTTTCAATGACTAAAATTATATATAGATTTATACTTTAAAAAAATATTTAATTTCTCACATTTAATTCTTATTCTACTCAAAGCTAAATTAAAGGTTTAGAAACATTCATCTGTACTGGAAATTCTACATCTTGAAACAATTTACATTAATAATTAACTTTTATAGCCCTATTCATAAATGTCACTGAAACAATAGTAAAGGTTTAAGAATTTTTTTTTTCTTTAGCATTTATATTGACTTGGTGTCTGAAACTTCCCTGGGCCGGCAGTCATTAGCAGGCTCTAGTATTTCTTTTCTCTTCGATTCACTTTCTCAAGATATCGTCAATTCTTTAGTATGGAATAAGGGGAAGTTTGGATCCAAGGTGTACTTTGATAGCATAGATGTTAATGTGTTATTAATTATAAATAATCAACTAATTCTGATTCTGCAGAATCAAACGCTCAAATTTCAAGGAGAGGAATTTTTGATGGATTTATCTAATTTTGCTGCTGAAATTTAAAGTAACATTTGAATAATTGTTTGTTGACAAGGAAATTTCTGGTACATATTAATATACTGGCTTATAAGAATGTGTGAGGCTCACAACAATAAAGAAAACGAAAGTTCAAAAAATTTATGACATAAATAGAAAAATAACTTGAACTTAAATCTTGGTTTTCATAATTACTCCCACTGGCTTTGTTTTGGCTTCATAATCATGGAACTATAGATTTCCCAGAGGTTGAAGGAACATTAACATGTCAATCAGTCCAACTCTTCCTCCACCCAATAAGCGCAAAAAAAAAAAAAGACCCAGAGAGATTGTGAGCTGTTACACAGCTATCAAGTGGGGGACCAAACCCTGGAGCTCTGGACTACCTTCCTCTAGTGCTCTTTTCAACGCACCAGTTACAAGAGGTGTGACATCCTCACACCTCCGTATGGTGACAATGAATACGCAAAAGATGCCAGGAAATCACCTAATAAAATCACATTATCTCGTTTCTCTCTCGTTCCCAGAAGTTATGTCCTGTAGACAACGTATGTCAAAGTGCTTACCGAGACTGCACTTGGAAGACGTTTGGTAAAAGTCCGAATAACGGAAAGGGTATCCCCTCCCCCCGACATTTTTGCCATGAGGGTAAAATTCCAATTATTTAAGACCATTAGACCAGGCCGCGACGTGGTCTCCGTCCCGCGAGACTCATGGTAACGGCAATGCTGTCAAGCGCAGGACAGAACAGGGGAAGCTTGCTATCACTTTCACAGCCGCCTAGATACAGTGCTGTGGGGCCACGAGAAGCAAGCGGAATGGACGATGCAGACACTTGCTCAGGTACCACACTGCCAAGCTGATGAGCCGCCCACTGCCTAACAAGACTTCTCTCGTCTCTCCGACGGCGCCCTGTTTTGCTGTTAGGGTAAGGAGGGTAAAAGCTGTAACAGGACCACGAGAAGAGCAGCAGTCTCTAAAACCCTGGTTTCTGAAAACATCACGCCCGAGGTTGGCTAACCGCGTTGCCCAGCAACAGCGGCGGCGATCAGCTCCCAGGACGGAAGGCAGAAGCAAGAGGTCAGCAAGCGGAGACAAGAGGGCAGGGACCGGCGCGCTTTTTTCACCAAGGGAGCTTTACGTCATCACGTATTCTTGCAACGTCATTACGCTCTGAATAGGAGGGCAGTCATAGGCGAGTAGACCTTAGGCGACAGAACGCAAGTAGCTTCCCTAAGAAGCGAGAGGAGAAAAATAAATAGAAGGCAGTGGGATGAGAAGAACCTCGCGGGATGGGAAGCCGCCGAGGGAAGGGCCAGCCTTAGTTACCTGGGGAGTGGGAGAAGCTGCGGATCCTTTATGAAGTGCCCGGATGAAGCTCCAGCACCCACGCGCTTTCCGCGCTGAGTGCAGCGCCATCTTGAAAGGGGCGGAACCGTCTTCTTCGGAATGACGTTGGTTCAGAGAGCCAATCCCAGTCTCGCGACACCTGCTTGATGGGCGCGGCCTGGGCCTCCCGGCTGGCCGCGCCGCCCCTGTCAGGCTGAGTGCCTTTTTTGCGGAGCAGGTGGGAAAGTAGCAGGGTGGGGCTTCAGTGTTTTTCTCTGGGTTCCTTGTCTGGAAGGAGAGAATCTTGGGTATTGTTAGAAGCCGCGCTTTAAACTGGGAAGAAAGTCAACTAGGTTGCCTTTCTGATCCTATCCCAAGGCAACCTTTAAAAAGTTCGTTTAGGAACTCCCAGTTCTCTTGGAGGGCAATAAAAATGGTCTTTTGAGACATATATGGCGCATTTCCTTTTTTTTTTTTTTTTTTTTTTGAGACGGGGTCTCACTGTTGCCCAGGCCAGAGTAGTGCAATGGCGCGATCTCGGCTCACTGCGACCTCCCCCTCCCGGGCTCAAGCGATTCTCCTGCGTCAGCCTCCTGAGTACCTGGGACCACAAGCATGGGCCACCAAGCCCGGCTAATTTTTGTTTTTGGTAGAGGCAGGGTTTCACCATGTTGCTCAGCCTGTCTCAAACTCCTGAGCTCAATCCAAGCCATCCGCCTAGGCCTCCCAAAGTGCCGGGATTAGAGGCATGCGCCACCGCGCTGGGCTTCTGTGTCCTTATTTCATTTGTCCTGTAAACTTTGTTGAACCCTACCGTAATGTGCTCAGCACTGAAGGTACGAAGATACCTTCAGGATGTATACAGTCTAATAGAGTAGCAGATAAATAAATGGTGTACACTTAATAGGTGTTAAAGAAGCAAGCACCAAGTTTTGAGGAGTGGTTAGGACTGTGGTGCTTTAACTTAGTTTAGGGAAGGCTGCCGGAAGGTTATACCTGATGGAAGAAATTACTTTGGGATTCTAAGAAGGTTTAATACACTTCTTCTGCTTCTGTTAATTCACCTAAAAAATCTGCTAGACAGATTACGAGTGTTTCAGTAAAAAATATAACTGGAAGAAATTCATGAGAATTCCTTTGTATGATTTGTTGTAATTTATCCATCCAGCTACTGAAAATTACCAAGGACAGGTAGGAGATAAAAGATACCTATAAAGGAGCTGAAATCTAGCAGAGTAAAACAAAACAGTAAATTAAAACCATATAGTAATAATCTTTATATATATATATACATATATATATATTCTGTTGCACTTCAGGTTCTGGGGTACATGTGAAGAACATGCAGGATTGTTGCATAGGTACACACATGGCAATGTGGTCTGCTGCCTCAATCCCCATCACCTATATCTGGCATTTCTCCCCATGTTATCCCTCCCCAAATCCCTACCACCCGCTGTCCCTCCCCTAGTCCCCATCAACAGACCCCAGTGTGTGATGCTTCCCTCCCTGTGTCCATGTGTTCTCGTTGTTCAACACCCGCCTGTGAGTGAGAACATGCGTTTGATTTTCTGTTCTTATGTCGGTTTGCTGAGAAAAGATGGTTTCCAGATTCATCCATGTCCCTACAAAGGACAGGACCTCATTGTTTTTTATGGCTGCTTAGTATTCCGTAGTGTATATGGGCCACATATTCCCTGTCCAGTCTATCAATGATGGGCATTTGGGTTGGTTCCAGTCTTTGCTGTTGTAAATAATGCCGCAGTGAATATATGTGTGCATATGTCCTTATGATAGAATGATTTATAATCATTTGGATATATACCCGTAATGGGATTGCTGGGTCAAATACAATTTCTATTTCTAGGCCCTTGAGGAATCGCCATACTGTCTTCCACAATGGTTGAACTAATTTACACTCCCACCACCAGTGCAAAAGTGTACCTATTTCTCCACATCCATTACAGCATCTGTTGTCTCCAGATTTTTTAATGATTGCCATTCTAAATGACGTGAGATGGTATCTCAATGTGGTTCTGATTTGCATTTCTCTAATAACCAGTGATGATGAGCATTTTTTCATCTTTGTTGGCTTCATCTGTGTCTTCTTATGAAAAGTGTCTGTTCATATCCTTCGCCCACTTTTGAATGAGTTTGTTTGTTTCTTGTAAATCTGTTTTAGTTCTTTGTAGATTCCAGGTATTAGCCCTTTGTCATATGGGTAGATGGCAAAATTTTTTTTCCTATTCTGTTGGTTGCCAGTTCACTGTAATGATTGTCTCCTTTTCTCTGCAGAACCTCTGGAGTTTAATTAGATCCCATTTATCTATTTTGGCTTTTGTTGTTGTTGCTTTTGGTGTTTTAGCCATGAAGTCCTTGCCTATGCCTATGTCCTGAATGGTTTTGCATAGGTTTTCTTCTGGGGTTTTATGGTGTTAGGTCTTATGCTTAAGTCTTTAATCCATCTGGAGTTAATTTTAGTGTAAGGTGTCAAAAAGGGGTCCAGTTTCTGCTTTCTGCACATGGCTAGCCAGTTTTCCCAACACGATTTATTGAACAGGGAATTCTTTCCCCATTGCTTGTTTTTGTGAGGTTTGTCAAAGATCAGATGGTTGTAGATGTGGTGGCGTTGCCTCCGAGGCCTCTGTTCTGTTCCAACGGTCTATATCTCTGTTTTGGTACCAGTACCATGTTGTTTTGATTACTGTAGCCTTGTAGTATAGTTTGAAGTCAGGTTGCATGATGCCTCCAGCTTTGTTCTTTCTGCTTAGAATTCACTTGGCTATGTGGGCTCTCTTTTGGTTCCATCTGAAGTTTGAAGTGGCTTTTTCCAGTTCTGTGAAGAAGGTCATTGGTAGCTTGATGGGGATAGCATTGAATCTATAAATTACTTTGGGCAGTATGGCCGTTTTCACAATGCTGATTCTTCCTAACACTGAGCATGGAATGTTTCTCCATCTGTTTGTGTCCTCTCTTATTTCATTGAGCAGTGGTTTCTAGTTCTCCTTGAAGAGATCATTTACATCCTTTGTTAGTTGTATTCCTAGGTATTTTATTCTCTTTGTAGCAATTGTGAATGGCAGTTCATTCTTGATTTGGCTCTCTTTAAGTCTATTATTGGTGTATAGGAATGCTTGTGATTTCTGCACATTGCTTTTGTATCCTGAGACTTTGCTGAAGTCGCTTATCAGTTTCAGGAGATTTTGGGCTAAGACAGATGATGGGGTCTTCTAAATTTACAATCATGTTGTCTGCAAATAGAGACAACTTGACTTCCTCCTTTCCTAATTGAATACCCTTTATTTCTTTTTCTTGCCTATTTGCTCTAGCTAGAACTTCCAATACTATATTGAATAGGAGTAGTGAGAGAGGGCATCCTTGTCTAGTGCCAGATTTCAAAGGGAATGCTTCCAATTTTTGTCCATTCAGTATGATATTGCTGTGGGTTTGTCATAAATAGCTTTTATTATTTTGAGATACATTTCATTAATTCCTATTTTATTGAGAGTTTTTAGCATAAAAGGCTGTTGAATTTTGTTGAAGGCCTTCTCTGCATCTGTTGAGATAATCATGTGGTTTTTTTCTTTGGTTCTGTTTATGTGGTGGATTATGTTTATATAGACTCAAGTATGTTGAACCAGCTTTGCATCCCTAGGATGAAGCCTACTTGATCGTTACGGATAAGTTTTTTGATATGCTGTTGCAATCAGTTTTCCTGTATTTTATTGAAGATTTTTACATCTATGTTCATCACGGATATTGGCCTCAAGTTTTCTTTTCTTGTTGAGTCTCTGCCAGGTTTTGGTATCAGGATGATGTTGGTCTCATAAAATGATTTAGGAAGGATTTCCTCTTTTTGGATTGTTTGGAATAGTTTCTGAAGAAGTGGTACCAGCTTGTCTTTGTACGTCTGGTAGAATTTGGCTGTGAACCCATTTGGACCTGGACTTTTTTTGGTTGGTAGACTGTTAATTGCTGACTCAACTTTAGCCCTTGTTATTGGTCTATTCAGAGTTTCAACTTCTTCCTGGTTTAGACTTGGGAGGATGCAAGTGTCCAGGAATTTATCCATTTCTTCCAGGTTTACTGATTTATATGTGTAGAGTTGTTTGTAGTAATCTCTGATGGTAGTTTGTATTTCTGTGGAATTGGTGGTGATATCCCCTTTATTGTTTTTTATTGCATCTATTTGATTCTTCTCCCTTTTCTTTTTTATTTTTGTGGCTAGTCGTCTATTTTGTTGATCTTTTCAAAACACCAACTCCTGGATTTATTAATTTTTTGACGAGTTTTTTTTTGTCTCTATCTCCTTCAGTTCTGCTCTGATCTTAGTTATTTCTTATCTTCTGCTACTTTTTGAGTTTTTTTGATCTTGTTCCTCTGGCTCCTTCAATTTTTATGATAGGATGTTGATTTTAGATCTTTCCTCACATCTCATGTGGGCATTTATTGCTATAAATTTCCCTCCAGACACTGCCTTAAATGTGTCCCAGAGATTCTGGTACGTTGTGTCTTCATTCTCATTGGTTTCAAAGAACACTTTTATTTCTGCCTTCATTTCATTGTTTATCCAGTCAACGTTAAAGAGCCAGTTGTTCATTTTCCATGAAGTTGTGCGGTTCTGGGTTAGTTTCTTAATCCTGAGTTCTAATTTGTTTGCCCTGTGGTCTGAAAGACTGTTTGTTATGGTTTCCATTCTTTTACATTTGCTGAGGAGTGATTTACTGCCAATATGCGGTCAATTTTGGAGTAGGTGTTATGTGTTGCTGACAAAAATATGTATTCTGTGGATTTCGGGTGGAGATTTCTGTAAATGTCTGTTAGGTTTGCTTGGTCCAGATCTGAGTTCAAGTCCTGAATATCCTTGTTAATTTTCTTTCTCATTGATCTGTCTAATATTGACAGCGAAGTGTTAAAATCTCCCACAATTATTATGTGGGAGTCTAAAGCTCTTTGTAGGTCCTTAAGAACTTGCTTTATATATCTGGGTGCTCCTGTATTGGGTGCATATATATTTAGGATCCTTAGCTCTTCTTGTTGCATTGACCTTTTTACCATTATGTAATGCCCTTCTTTGTCTCTTTTGATCTTTGTTGGTTTAAAGTCTATTTTATCAGAGACTAGGTTTTGAACTCCTGCTCCTTTTTGCTTACCATTTGCTTGGTAAATCTTCCTCCATCCCTTTATTTGGAGTCTATGTGTGTCTTTGCATGTGAGATGGGTTTCCTGGATACAGCACACCAATGGGGTTTAACTTTTTATACAGTTTGCCAGTCTGTGTCTTTTGATTGGGGCATTTAGCCCATTTACATTTAAGGTTAATATTGTTATGTGTGCATTTGATCCTGCCATTTTGATGCTAGCTTGTTGTTTTGCTCATTAGTTGACACAGTTTCTTCATTGTGTCAATGCACTTTACCATTTGACAGGTTTTTGGAGTGGCTGATACTGGTTGTTTCTTTCTATGTTTAGTGCTTCCTTCAGGAGCTCTTGTAAGGCAGTCCTGGTGGTGATGAAATCTCTCAGCAATTGCTTGTTCATAAAGGATTTTATATATCCTTCTCTTATGCAGCTTAGTTTGGCTGGATATAGTTCTTTTCATTAATTATGTTGAATATTGGCCCCCACTCTCTTCTGGTTTATAGGGTTTCTGCCAAGAGATCTACTGTGAGTCTGATGGGCTTCCATTTATGGGTAATGTGACCTTTCTCTCTGGCTGCCCTTAACATTTTTTCGTTCATTTCAACCCTGGCGAATCTGACAACTATGTGCCTCGGGGTTGCTCTTCTTGAACAATAACTTTGTGGTGTTCTTTGTATTTCCTGGACTTGAATATTGGCCTGCATTGCTAGGTTGGGGGAGTTCTCCTGGATAATATCCTGAAGAGTGTTTTCCAGCTTGCATTCATTCTCTCCGTCACATTCAGGTACACCTATCAAACATAGATTAGGTCTTTTCACATAATCCCATATTTCTTGGAAGCTTTGTTCTTTTCTCTCTTTTTTCTCTAATCTTGCCTTCTCATTTTATTTCATTGAATTGATCTCCAGTCTCTGTTATCCTTTCTTCTGCTTGGTCAAGTCGGCTATTGAAAGTTGTGTATGCTTTGTGAAGTTCTCATGTAGTGTTTTTCAGCTCCATCAGGTCAATTGTATTCTTCTCTAAGCTGATTATTCTCGTTAGCATTTCATCAAACCTTTTCTCAAGGTTCTTAGTTTCTTTGCATTGGGTTAGAACATGTTCTTTTGGCTCAGAGAAGTTTGTTATTACCCACTTTCTGAAGCCTGTTTCTGTCAGTTCATCAGACTCATCCTCCATCCAGCTTTCTTCCCTTGCTGGTGAAGAACTGTGATCCTTTGGAGGAGGAGAGGCCCTCTGGTTTGGGGTGTTTTCATCCTTTTTGCACTGGTTTCTTCCTATCTCTGTGGATTTATCTACCTGTGTTCTTTTTAGTTTGTGACTTTAAGATGGGGTCTCTGAGTGGATGTCCTTTTTGTTGATGATGAAGTTATTTCTTTCTGTTTTTTAGTTTTCCTTCTAACAATCAGGCTCCTCTGCTTTAGGACTGCTGGAGGTCCACTCCAGACCCTCCTTGCCTGGGGATCACCTGCAGCAGCTGCAGAACAGTAAAGGTTGGTGCCAGTTTCTTCTTCTGTTATCTTTGTCCCGGAAGGATACCCACCATATGTCAGCCTGAGCTCTCCTTTCTGAGGTGTCTCTTTGGATATATGGGATCGGGGAGCTGCTTGAATAGACATTCTGGCCCTTATAGGAGTTCACGTGCTGACCTGTGAGCTCCATTGTTCTGTTCTCAGCACTGGGCAGGTACATTTAAGTCTGCTGCAGCAGAGCACATAAACGCCCCTTTTTCTCAGCTCCTCTGTCCTTGGAAGGTGGGGCTTTATGAGTTCCTGACATGCTGCTGCCTTTTTTCAGAGATGCCCTGCCCAGCAAAGAGGTAGCCTAGTCACAGTCTGCCAGCAGAAGCATTGCTGAGCTGCTGTGGGCTCTGCCCAGCTGCTGTGTGAACTTCCATGTGGTTTTGTTTACAGAGGTGTAGTTAGAACTGCCTGGATAATGGCAGTCTGCCTCAGTAATGGTGGACTGTCTCTGTAATGGCAGACTGTCTCTGTAATGGCGGACTCTCTCAGTAATGGCAGACTGTCTTGGTAATGGCAGACTGCCTCGGTAATGGTGGACTGCCTCAGTAATGGTAGACTGCTTTAGTAATGGCAGACTGCCTTGGTAGTGGACTGCCCCAGTAATGGCAGACGCCCTTCCTCCCACAGAGCTGGACTGTCCCAGGTCCAGTTGTGCTCGCTGTGAAACTCTCAGTCCAGAGCATTTCAGATTGCTGGTTTTTGTGGGGGTAGGACCTGCTAAGCCAGATCACCTGGCTCCCTGTTTCAGCCCCCCTCTTTTTTGGTTGAATGGGCGACTCTGTCTCCGAGGCGTTCCAGGTGCCAGTTGAAACTGTGCCCAGAGTTTCTGTGGGGAGGCCCACTGCGCCAGCTGAAACAGCTGTGCTAGAGACTTGTGGCACTTTTCCACCAGGAATCTCCTGGTCTGTGGGCAGTAAAAATTCGTTTGGAAATGCAGTGATCACCTACCCTCTGCGTTCTCACTGGGAATTGCACTCCAGAGCTGTTCCTATTCAGCCATCTTGGATTGTCCTCCAACAACTAATCCATATAGTAAAACCTTGTAAGTATACAAAGTACTGGTGAAGTTCAAGAATAACTGGTGTAATTTAGAAGTAAGTGGGAAAAGGATGATGGAAAAAAACCTAGGAAATCAAGTTACAGGCTTCAACAAAACTGATAAGTTTGATTTGGCTGTTAAATTTGAGGTGCTTGTAGTACTTCCAGTGCGATGCCCATTAAATAGATACATGGGTCTGGGGCTCAGAAAAGGTTTGAACTACAAAACAGATGGTAATTGAAACCAAGGAAAACCTTGAGACCACCAGATAGAGTTTGTGGAATAAAAGTAGCCAGATGATGGAAATAAAGGAGCCAAGAGATGTTGTAGAACTCAAAGAATGTGTTATTACTGAGACCCTGGAAACAGACCTTGCCAGGGAGAGGGGGATATATGTTATCCCTTGTAAAATGCAGTTTAATAAATGCCTTATATATTTATTACTCATACATAGAGCAAAGCATTGTAGTACAGTTTTTTACACATATTTTATTAATTAGATTATATGACCTTAGGAATTAGCAAGATTAGATTTCTGGCATCCTTAGCCATCTAGATAGCAAGATTAAACCTAGCAATAAGACTTTTGTACCAAAAGCTGTCAAAGGGCATACGTACTTTATTTCTTCAAGAAGTAGTTCTTAGTCTTATCTGCAGACTCCTGCAACCAATATTTTCATGGGTGATGTTTCCAAGACACAGTCCCACTGGAAAAGGTGGGGATTTTAGACCACAAGTTTGATAATGTTAGTATCCTGATTTTTAAAATAAAAATATTTGCTAGTTTTTCGACTTTGTTAAAAATAATAAATTGTGTTTTGCAGCATGGTGGTGACTTGGAAGCTCTCAGGTGTCACTCAGCCAGCCTTTCTTCTTGGACAAGGACTATAGTTTATATTTCCAACATCTCCCCCAGCACCTAGAAGAGTCATTTGTGCAAAGTAGGTACCGCTTTTAAAAGCAAATTGGATTTTAACAAATTACACAGCTTATCTTCAGAGATTGATAAGCTTTTAACAGCCAGAAGGAACAGTTAACAGAAAAGACACAGGATATATTAAAAATGAACCAGTTCTATCTATTTTTGTGCTTTTTCACAGGAAGCATTTTGGCGTTGGGGAAAGTATGACTAAAAAGCTCACCATCTTCTAAGAGGAGGAATATATTCAGCTCAGCATATTTAACTTATTTTAATAAGTTTTTAATAATGGTAACTGTGACTGCTCAGGGAAAGATATTTTATTCAATGTATCTTTAAAGAAAAAACCTATAATATACTTTTGAAATACTTTCATACAAAATGGTTAACATTTAAAAGTGTATATATATCATGGGCTGGGCATGCTGTCTCATACCTGTCATCCCAGCACTTTGGGAGGCCAGGCTGTGTAGATCTCTTGAGGTCAAGAGTTCAAGACCAGCCTAGCCAACATGGTAAAACCCCATCTATATGAAAAATACAAAAATTAATTGGGCATGGTGGTGTGTGCCTATAGTCCCAGCTACTCGGGAGGCTGAGACATGAGAGTTGCTTGAACCCGGGAGGCAGAGGTTGCAGGGAGCCGAGCTCGAGCCACTGCATTCCGCTTTGGGTGACAGAGTGAGACTGACTGTCTCAAAAAACAACAACAACAACAAAAGTGTGCATTATGCAGTTGGTTATATGGAAAATTCACCTGTAGCACACTTCGTTTTCCAACAGTGGTGTTTACATGAAACACCACTGTATTTAATGACAGTATTTTACCATTGCTATCATTTGAGTAAGCAAAATTACTTCAGAAAAGTGAGATATAAATACTGTATTGAAAGAACTTTAGTAAAGAGGATATAAATGTTGTATTGAAAGCAGACTTTAAACATACCTAAGATTAAAAATTTTATAGTTCTGTTCTTACAGCATGAACTATATGTCTATGTATGTTCATGCTTACAATTTTCAACACTTGTTTAAATTTTGGTTTCTCATCAACACTTTTATTTTATAGTAAGTTCTGGTGATTTTGTTCCCTTCTTAACATTCCCTGCAAATCCTTTCTTGCTAGAAACAACAGATTAAAACCAGACTGGCGGTTGGGAAATGGTTTCTATTGCAACCATGTGTGTCAGAAGAAAGGATTAGGTTTCCTTGTCCAAGAACATCAAGGGGAACCTCCACCTCTGCAGACACACCTCTGTTCCTTAGTAATAGAGAGTTTATACCTAGTTAGATTTAGATGGGATAAGGGAAGAGTTTAAATCCATTTTTAGCCCAAGCAGTATAATCAGCCCTCAAGTCTCAAAGTATCCAATTTTGTTTCTCTAATTTAATTCTAAGTGTCAGGTTGGTATTAGATGCTGATCAAGGTAATGGAGAGTTGCCCTACACATTTATTCACTTAAAGAAGAATTTTGCAGACAGCAAAGACTAGATGGCATTTGTATTCAAAACTTAAAGCACAATTCATTCACCCCGACCTTTCACTGATATTGAATATTGAATATGTTTTTTCAAATATAGAAGAGATTCCATAATAAAAGCAAGCCACTCTCTTTATAATTATGGGGGTGAAGCTACAGTTCTCTGGCCGTACCATCTTATGCTGGCCCTATTATAAGGAGCCATATTAAAGTGAGGCAGATCCTACACTTGAGTGAGATAACCTCCAAGAGCCATTAAAGTATATGGGAAACTGTAATAATTATTGTTCTTTTTTTTACCTTTGGCTTAACTTTAGTTCTTTTATTTTATAACTGATGTAACTGTTCCTTCCACAGATATTAAGTACCTTGACCAAAATCACACAAAAAGCAGGAATAAGAGTAACCTTCAGCTGGGCACGGTGGCTCATGCCTGTACTCCCAACACTTTGGGAGGCTGAGGTAGGTGGATTACGAGGTCAGGAGTTTGAAACCAGCCTGGCCAACATGGTGATACCCCATCTACTAAAAATACAAAACTGAGCTGGGTGTGTTGGCAGGCGCCTGTAATCCCAGCTACTGGGGAGGCTGAGGCAGGAGAATCACTTGAAACCGAAGGTGGAGGTTCCATTGAGTGTGAGATCGTGCCACTGCACATTCCAGCCTGGGCCACAGGGCAAAACCCCATCTCAAAAAAAAAAAAAGAAGAAGAACCTTCATCTCCAGATGAGTGTTCTACTTTGACACCACAGTAAAGCTCAAGAGTCTAAAGCTAGGGCTGGTCCAAATGGGGAAGGGTTCCACATAAAGCCACATCCTTGTGTCAGGCTTCAAAGTCAGAGCAAGCATATGTTCTACTTTTATTTATTTACTTAGACGGAGTTTCGCTCTTGTTACCCAGGCTGGAGTGCAATGGCGCGATCTTGGCTCACTGCAGCCTCCACCTCCTGGGTTCAAACAATTCTCCTGCCTCAGCCTCCCGAGTAGCTGGGACTACAGGCACGCGCCACCATGCCCAGCTAATTTTTTTTTTTTTTTAAGTAGAGACGGGATTTCACCTTGTTGACCAGGATGGTCTCGATCTCTTGACCTCGTGATCCACCCACCTCGGCCTCCCAAAGTGCTGGGATTACAGGCTTGAGCCACTGTGCCCGGCCAAATCTTCTACTTTTAAAGGCTGATACTCTCATCTCTACCCCTAATGTAAAAAGATGTTGTTATTCCCTAATAGTTTTTAAGAGAGAGTGAATTATAGCACCTTAGTGTAAGGACGATAATCAGAAGCTTATCTTTGGGAAAGCTTAAAGGGTTTTTAGGGAGCCATCACTATCACTTTTTTCTGGAAGAAAGCAAAATCCAAGCAGAGAATAAGTGATGTGAATAGCAAAATGGGATTTTTCTTAGAGTACTTTTTTCTTAAAACTAAGGGGCAAGGTCACACTTTTTGTATTGCCACATTCAACTTCTTGTGTTCAGGACAATTTCCTATGCCATAACAGTGAAGATATTTTGATGAGCATTAAGAGAAGGTGGGAAAGGTGGGTAGAGTCAGAGCAGACACAAGTGAATAATGTGCATGAAAACTGACTCCATTACTTGTAGACTCCTTAGTTTGCAGAACCAGGAGGAGTCCTGATTACATAGGAATGTTAGAGGCTCCAGGATTCCTGTTCATATTTAATGTTTTCTTTCCATGCTCTTATAAATGGCCATTTCAACATTAGAGAACAGGTCTTTAAAGAAGGCAGAAAATTGCTCCCTTGTGTATGGATCTAGAATAGAAAATAATTTGGGAGAATTGGGGGGTGGAGGACTAGGGGAGGGATAGCAGGGGGCAGGGAGATTGGGGAGGGATAGCATTAGGAGAAATATCTAATGTAGGTGATGGGGGGATGGAGGCAGCAAACCACCATGGCATGTATATACCTATGTAACAATCCTGCAAGATCTGCACATGTACCCCAGAACTTAAAGTTAACAAAAAAAAAAAAAAACTATTTCAATGTTCTTATCCCCATTTTTCATCCTCAGTCTTAGGACCTGTATCCCAAAGAAGAAATACAACTTTAAAATTAGCAGAATTAAACTTTTGAAAGTGAATTTTGTTTTGTTGTTCTGTCTTTCCATGGTGTGTCTTTTCCACTGGTATGGCCCTAAAGACAAGATCTGTATACTATCTGCACACTTACTCTGTTTTAAAATCGCCATCTTTGCTCCCAGCTACTTTATAACTGGGGGTAACAGGCTTCTCAGTTCAAAGCTTATCTTTTACGAAAAGAAAACTTTAACAAGATCTCCAAAAAGCTCCCTCAAGTGGCTTTTAGATAAGCTTTTTTCTGTTTGTCTTTGTAATCAAACTACACTAGATCCCATCCAACACCCTGTCTGTCTAGTATGATGCTATGATCCTAGTTGCAACTGCTGAAAGTAAAACATAATGCTTAGATCTTGATAGTTATAAAAACAAGATTAAAAGATATCTTTGTCTGTCTAAAAATGGGGTCTTAATCTCACTGTCTCAGTCAAATTCCATTTCAGCCAGTCAGATTTCATTGGCCTTCCTCAAATCCACTGAAAACTGCAGTCAACTATGTTTTTTGTTTGTTTGTTTTTTTACTTTTTCTCCTTGGTAAGTAGAACTGAGCATAATCTTGGAGAAAATCTGCATGCTGATACATTACCGATCTCTGAACTATCTACCGTTCACATGCCTCTTTTTCCTTATGTGTAAAATGAGTGAAAGAAAGAGGAGGGCTAGATGACACCATTGTAACTTGTATTTCAAGACACTCATTTCTGCTTTGTCTCAAATTAGAGTCATTTAGAGCTACAGAAATAGGCATTACAGAGTGTACCTGCTGACGCCCTGTCTTTGGAAGATACTGAGATGCAGGTACTGAGAGTGGACCCCAAAATTTTTCTCAAGACTGTGCTCCAGGAAGCTCTACTCGGCCAAATGAAATGGGCCCTACTTGTCATCCCAGCATGGCACGTTTGGGGTTATGAAAGATAGGGAATATGCAACTCTCCCGGCCACCTGAATATGAAGTGGCATTTCAGAGATCTCTTTTCAAAGGTTAAGTAGGAAGAATATCTTGACCTGTTCTCGTTCTCTGTAGCAGTTCCTCTGGCTCCCAACTGTATTTCTTTTTGCCTGTTCTCAGAAATATGCTTCTTATTTTGTAATCAGCAGTCACAGTGATTTGTACGACAGCTGCTAGCCCAAGAGCTAGTTCCGGAAGAGGGCTACCTAACAGGTGCTGTGGCAGGTAGCAGAGGTATGTAGCCACTGTTTACCCACAGGTTGCAGGTGTGGAGAACAAGGTCTATGTGTGTTGGAGAGTTGGTGGGTGGGAAATACATACCCCTGCCTTTCTTTCCTCTTACCCTTTGATCTTCTAATCTTTTGGTTACTCCCATTTGATGAACCTCAGGGCAAAGGAATATGATTTATCCAGTCCGTAAAGGCCAGTCTCTCCCACAACCCCCTCCCCAGATGCACAGAACAAAATGCAAAATGATAGTCAATGGATCTAAATGAAAATATTCACCATAGAACTATCTATTTACAGAACTAGAAACGTAACTAAAAATGGCATAAAAACCAAAATCGTCTTAGGATAACTTTTCAGCCAGCCATTAAACTTCTTGAAGGCAATACCTTTATCTTCATCTATGATTTAGAGTATGAGGCGCATCAAAGAGGGGCTTATCAGTGCTGTATGTGGAAACCAAGGAAAAAAAAAAAAGAGAGAGGCTCAGTAAATATTGGCAAATTGGTTAAATGAAAAAAACACGTGAAGGGGAGGAAGGAAATGCCCAATGGGATATTTTAAAGATAGTGCAGAGAATTAGGAAAAAAAATTTTTGAGCCTAAGAAACCCTGGAAGCATTTTTTAATTCTCTGATACATACTTGCTTCCTTGTGGTTTGCTCTTTCCGCTAAAAAGCAGAATGCATAAAATATTCTGATTAGTTAAGGGTTATTACTTATGTTCCAAATAATGTTTCATGTATAAATCTGAATTACTACTCTTCCTGTATTCTGCTTCCCTTTCTGTTCGGTCAGATCCCTGTGGGAGACAGTAGCATTCCTGTGGTGGGTAAAATAATTTCTATGGAAATTTTTTCAAAGTGCAATTTCCATAAACATTATGTGAAGATATGATTTATTTCTGGATTCGGTCCTTGTACTTGCATCGTCTTCCAATTTATCATCAAGTTATCTGTGTGCCTGTTCTCTTTTTAAGGCTCTGTTCATATCAGTTGTAACCTAAAAGGGTAAACTTCCATTAGGAGGATTGAAGCAAAAAAGAAGAAAATGTATCCCAGAAGGCAATGAGTGCACTGAAAAGAAGATGAGACTTTATTCCCAGTCCTAACTCTGCTATAGCAGCAAGTAAAGGGACATTGGAAAGTCCTTAACTTTTGAACCTTTTTTTTTTTTTTTAATAGATGGAGTCTTGCTCTGTATCCCAGAGCTCACGCTCACTGTAACCTTCACCTGCAAGGTTCAAGCGATTCTCCTGCCTCAGCCTTCCAAGTAGCTGGGATTACAGGCACCCACCACCATGCTCAGCTAATTTTT
>NW_022437009.1:1002574-1020855 GCF_009761245.1 Sapajus apella | reverse complement strand
GTAGAGACTGGGTTTCACCATGTTGGCCAGCCTGGTCTCAAACTCCTGACCCCAAGTGATCCTGCTGCCTCGGCTTCCCAAAGTGCTGGGATTATAGGTGTGAGCCACAGGACCCAGCCAACTTTTGAATGTGTGTGTGTGTGTGTGTGTGTGTGTGTGTGTGTGTGTGTGTGTGTGTAAAGAAATGAGAGTGTTTGAACCAGATATCTCTCAAGGTTCCTTCTAGCCATTAACATATAAGCATATGTTCATGTAGATGTTGCATTTTTAACCTAAGGACTGCCCAGTATTTTGGAAATACAGGTTGACATGTAGAACTATCCTCCTATTTTGACAGAGGATCCCGCTGGCACCTTAATGATTCTTTGATTGCTACATCATGAAGCTGTGTGTTGGGTAGTCTAGCGTTGTAGGAATTGAATCAAATTGTGACTAATTTGAAAAAAATTTTGTTAGTGAGAAAACATTAGATACATTCAAAACAAAGGTGAAATAAAGCCTTCTAATATTATCACATGCATCTCTTGGTGGGGGCAGGGGGCACAGTTTGGGAGCTAGTATTGTGGGAGAGAGCCTGGAGGAAGAGAAAGAGATGGGAAAACCACTTATCACTAAAGCTTGTCAGGCAAAGGTGCCAACACTTGTATTCCTTCATTTAATGCCTTCTTTCTGCTTGTCCATGAAACTAAAGCACTGAAAAGGTAATTTTTATGTCATCCAAGTACCACATATGATACTTCTTACATATTATCAAATGTATCACCGTTTCTTGACTCTAGTTTCCTATTTCCCACTCCAAAACCTCAGAGACATGCAATTGGAAAACGATCATTCTTTCCTCCCTCCCTCCCTCACTGCCATCCTGCCCACATGTGTTGACCAGCTCCAGTTAACATGGTCTTAGGATGCTGGCACTCCATGAAGGGTTGAAACGTGGATCCCAGCATAGAAAAGCTGAGTATTGCAAGGAGGATTTCTTATAAATAAAACAGGAAAATAGGTGCCATTCTAGAGCATGAGCATGATAGTATGAACTCAAGTCCCCTATTTTTAAAAATGTTAGCCACTGGATAATTCAGTATGAGTCCACACAGCCACTGACAGTAAAAGCAGAGACATACTTCTTGGGGCCTCTCTCCTGGTCTGCATGCACAGGAGTAAGAGGCAGGGGTACACTTATCACTTATGTTGTCACTGCTAGTTGTCACCTCAGTAAAAACAAGACTACCATGCCTAGGGCACAGAAGATCACAGGACACAGGACTGTAGTTTCTCTTCAAAGAGACATTCGATTAGAACTTAGTTATCCTTCTTATCCTAGAACTGCTTGAGAATTAAGTAGGGAATGTAAAGAAGAGGGTCTCTAGCTCTGACCTTTACTGTGTTGGGAAGATCCCCACTCTAATCCTGTTGCCACTCCTTTTTTTAAGGCAATAAGGACTCCTTTTTTAGAATACTCAGCTCATAGGTTTTTAAACCTGTCCAACTGACATTTAACACCATGAGATGGTGGAGTTGGGGGACGTGATACTAGTGACACACAAACATAGATTTTCAAGAGCTTGACATTCTGTTATTTGCTCACCTAGCAAATACTTTTTGGGTGCATATTGCACCAGGCACTGTCCTAAATATACAGAGCTGAATGGGATACTATCCATCCTCTTCAGGGTCTCAGTTTAATGGGGGAGAAGGCAAACAGCAAAAAGAATTTCAAGAGATAGAAGGTTGGCTATGGGTTTGTCAAAAAGAAAAGAGAAAAAAAATTCAAGAGAAACATCTTTGTATCAGGAAGCCCTTTTGATTTCCTTAGAATCACACTTTTTGAGCAATCCTAGCCTCACTGCTTGCTGTTCATATAAGCTTGGACAGGCTCCAAATACTGTTTGTAATAATATGAGGTAAAGGACATAATTCGTGCTCTCAAGAAGCTTCCTAGCTAGCAGCTACAGCTATGGCTGGGGAATGGCAAGCCTTGAATTCAAGAGGATAGGATTTGCACCTGACTCGAGACTAATACTTAGACGTCCAGATGCAAAAGCTGGGAGCCTCCTTCCAGGATTTGATCTCAACACAGACAAGACTGTTTATTTACTCATTTATTAATTGACGCAACCAACATTTACTGCATACATTGATATATCTGTTTTAGCAAAGAAAAAATTCAGGGAGGATATGAAAGGGGAACTTTCACATGTTAATGTAATTTTTTAATGCAGTAGGATTAAGTGTGTGTGCTTTAAGATTTCCAGTATTTTTTAATGTTTTAGTTAATCATTTTTGAGACAGGGTCTCACTGTCTCACCCAAGCTAGAATACAAAGGTAAAATCATAGCTCACTGGAACTCAAACTCCTGGCCTCAAGTCATCCTCTCCTCCCACCTTATCCTCCCAAATAGCTGTGACTACAGGCGTATGCCACCACACCCAGGCAATTTTTTATTTTTATTTTTTTAGGAAAGGGGTCTTGTGTTGTCCAGGCTGATCATGATCTCTTGGCATCAAGCAATCCTCCCACCTCAGCCTCCAAAGTGCTGGGGTTACAGGTGTGTGCCTTGGCACCCAGCCCAGCATTTTTTTTTTTTTAAATGGTGGCTTATGCCTGTAATCCCAGCACTTTGGGAGACCGAGGAGGGCAGAGCACGAGGTCAGGAGTTCAAGACCAGCCTGGCCAACATGGTGAAACCCCATCTCTACCAAAATACAAAAAAAAAAAAAAAAAAAAAAAAAAAATTAACTGGGCCTGGGGGCGCACACCTGTAATCCCAGCTACTCTGGAGGCTGAGGCAGGAGAATTGCTTAAATCCTGAGGGGTGGAGGTTGCAGTGAGCTTAGATCACACCGCTGCACTCCAGCCTTGGCGACAGAGCAAGACTCTGTCTCAGAAAAACAAAAAATGGAAACATTTTCCGAAAGCTACTCTGAGCCAGTCAGTATGAAAGACACTGGAGATGAAAGAGCAGCCTTGAACTAGACACACTTACAGCTTAATAGGAGTGACAAGTCAACAGGGGATTGCCCCACCCGAAGCTCTTGTGGCCAGAGAGAGAAACATGGTTTCTGTGGAGGCCCAGAGGGGTCCTCTAACCCTGCTTGGAGGACAGCACTGGGGTAGAGAGGGTCAAGTAGACGTTCCCAAGCGTAAAATCTCAATTGAGCGGTCTGATTTTTAGTAAGGCTTGGGCCCTTTGGCGTTGCCTACTCCGGCCTCTATGGTTTTGCTAACCAGAGCCAGCTGTGTTGTGGGCGTCTCTTCCTCTGTCCGGGTGTCCCCGCCTGGACCCATCACTCTTTGCCTCCCACGCCCTGGCATAACACAGGCGTTTTCAGACCCTTTCCCAGGATTCTATTTACAGCCAGCATCCTGTGCAGCTCATGAGGAGTCATAAGCCCATGATGAGATAAGAGGAGGAACTTGGAAGAAAACATGATGAACATGGACAAAGCCAAGGGGAAAAATATGCATGTTTTCATTTGCTTTTCCCAGACAGGATGCTTTCACACCACTGTCTATAATCCAAACAGTATGTTTCTCCTTAACATACTCTGAAGATGTGAAGCCACATGAGAAATGTTTTTCTCCCAAGATATGGAGTTAGTGTCCCTTCTGGAGCTCCCTCAGCACCCTGTGCACCCATATTTCAAAGGATCACTCACACCCTAGCCCATCTCCTCACTGTCTATGTTCTCCACACACTCCTAAGATCCTTCTAGAGCCATGACCAGCCTTGCTTGAGGTTGTATGGCACATACCCTGTGCACAGTGAATGCTCAATAAATAATTGCTCCATTGAACTGAACAGAGTAAAAGAACATAGATACTAGTTTGGTCAAATTTTAAAACATCAGAAGTTCAGCTCTCATTTTGGAAGGCTGGGATGTGATTAAAATTCAATTTTAATTATTTCTCAGAAAACAAAAATGTTCCTACGATTCTCAAATAAATATTTACCAATGACATTTTCAACCTGGTTTGACACTCTGAGGAGGCAGGGAGGTTGAGTACATCATGAAAACTTCAATTTACTTCTACCTTGTGGTTGTGTGTGAAGAAGAAGCACAGGATACAGAAAAGGGAAAAATGCTTTGAAAACTCTAAAGTGCGTTGCAAATGTTATTTGTTTTCACACAATGGACACAGAAGCCACCCGTGCATTCAGTCACTTGCAGACTGAAGCAAACATCCGTATTTGGATGGGGCAGAGGAATGGTGGGAGGAACTGTTACTTGTTACACAGAGCATTCAGTTGTTCTGGGCTTCACCGGGACATGGATGGTTTTCCATTGCTGGAATTGGTCAGGGAGGGTAGGGGAAGTGCCCAGGCTTTGCTTTCCCTTAATCGACATTACAAAGTTTTAAAAAATATTTGAACAGTAGCACTGTTTGGGTACCTACTTGGGAATGCCAATTCTTGATTTTTTTTTTCATTTATTTTATTGCATTTTAGGTTTGGGGGTACATGTGAAGAACATGCAAGGTTGTTGCATAGGTACACACGTGGGAGTGTGATTTGCTGCCTTCCTCCCCATCACCTACATCTGGCATCTCTCCTCTTGCTATCTCTCCCCTACTTCCCACCCCCCACCATCCCTCCCCTATTTCCCCCCAACTGACCCCAGTGTGTAGTGCTCCCCTCCCTGTGTCCATGTGTTCTCATTGTTCAACACCTGCCTATGAGTGAGAACATGTGGTGTTTGATCTTCTGCTCTTCTGTCAGTTTGCTGAGAATGATGGTTTCCAGGTTCATCCATGTCCCTACAAAGGACACAAACTCATCATTTTTGATGGCTGCATAATATTCCATGGTGTATATGTGCCACATTTTCCCTGTCCAGTCTATCATCAATGGGCATTTGGGTTGGTTCCAGGTCTTTGCTATTGTAAACAGTGCTGAAATGAACATTCGTGTGCACGTGTCCTTATAGTAGAACGATTTATAATCCTTTGGATATATACCCAGTAATGGGATTGCTGGGTCTAATGGAATTTCTATTTCTAGGTCCTTGAGGAATCGCCACACTGTCTTCCACAATGGTTGAACTAATTTACACTCCCACCAACAGTGTAAAAGTGTTCCTATTTCTCCACATCCTCTCCAGCATCTGTTGTCTCCAGATTTTTTAATGATCACCATTCTAACTGGCGTGAGATGGTATCTCAATGTAGTTTTGATTTGCATTTCTCTGATGACCAGTGATGATGAGCATTTTCTCATATGTTTGTTGGCCTCATGTATGTCTTCTTTTGTAAAGTATCTGTTCATATCCTTTGCCCACTTTTGAATGGGCTTGTTAGTTTTTTTTCTTGTAAATCTGTTTTAGTTCTTTGTAAATTCTGGATATCAGCCCTTTGTCAGATGGGTAGACTGCAAAAATTTTTTCCCATTCTGTTGGTGGCCGATTCACTCTAATGAGTGTTTCTTTTACTGTGCAGAAGCTATGGAGTTTGATTAAGTCCCATTTGTCTATTTTGGCTTTTGCTGTCAATGCTTTTGGTGTTTTGGTCATGAAGTCCTTGCCTACACCTATGTCCTGAATGGTTTTGCCTAGATTTTCTTCTAGGGTTTCTATGGTGTTAGGTCTTATGTTAAAGTCTTTAATCCATCTGGAGTTAATTTTAGTGTAAGGTGTCAGGAAGGGGTCCAGTTTCTGCTTTCTGCACATGGCTAGCCAGTTTTCCCAACACCATTTATTAAACAGGGAATCCTTTCCCCATTGCTTGTTTTTACCTGGCTTGTCAAAGATCAGATGGTTGTAGATATGTTGTGTTGCCTTCGAGACCTCTGTTCTGTTCCATTGGTCTATATCTCTGTTTTGGTACCAGTGCCATGCTGTTTTGATTACTGTAGCCTTGTAGTATAGTTTGAAGTCCAGTAGTGTGATGCCTCCCGCTTTGTTCTTTTTGCTTAGAATTGACTTGGCTATGCGGGCTCTCTTCAGTGACAGTGACATATTCTGTTGCCATTTCATGTCATTCCTGACTTCTTAGAAGCAGTTGATGCCAGTGGTCTTCTCTGGCAGGGATTGCTAGCCCTGGCATTGCAGCAGCCTATGGAGCCACCATTTCTCCAAGGGAATTGCAAAATACTGCTAAATATTCTAAAAATGAAATTAAATATTCATTTTATCTTAATTTACATAAGCCATCTAATACTTTTAGAAAATGTTAGTACTGTGCAATGACATGACCAGCAATAATATGTTGCAACTCTGGGATACAGCTATGCATTCTCAGAATAAGATGCTGATGGTCCTGCAGTCCAGTGCTGCGTGATATTCACTGTGGCCAGCTGTACAACACTTAGCCTATACTTATCTCTCTGTGTAGCTGTAAAACATTTGTAAGTCTAAGATGGTAATATATTCTTTTTTTTTTCAATATATATTCTATTGCATTTTAGGTTTGGGGTCCATGTGAAGAACATGCAAGATTGTTGCATAGGTACATACATGACCATGTGGTTTGCTGCCTTCCTCCCCATCACTCATATCTGGCATTTCTCCCCATGTTATCCCTCCCCAACTCCCCACTCCCTGCTGTCCCTCCCCTAGATCCCCCCAGCAGACCCCAGTGTGTGATGCTCCCCTCCCTGTGTCCATGTGTTCTCATTGTTCAACATCCGCCTATGAGCTAGACCATGCAGTGTTTGATTTTCTGTTCTTGTATCAGTTTGCTGAGAATGATGATTTCCAGGTTCATCCATGTCTCTACAAAGGACAAGAACTCATCGTTTTTTATGGCTGCATAGTATTCCATCGTGTATATGTGCCACATTTTCCCTGTCCAGTCTATCATCGATGTGCATTTAGTTTGGTTTCAAGTCTTTGCTATTGTAAACACTGCTGCAATGAACATTTGTGTGCATGTGTCCTTATAATAGTATGATTTATAATCCTTAGGATATATACCCAGTAATAGGATTGCGGGGTCAAATGGAATTTCTATTTCTAGGTCCTTGAGGAATCACCACACTGTCTTCCACAATGGTTGAACTAATTTACACTCCCACCAACAGTGTAAAAGTGTTCCTGTTTCTCCACATCCTCTCCAGATGCTAATATAAAACCTTTCATAAAACCTCAAGCTAGTGAATTCTAATAATTCTTGATCTTTCTCAAATAGATACTGGCCAAATCTTCCCAATATCTAAGTAACTAAGCATCCGCATTTTATAACTGTAATGTGGTTTTGGTATGCGAAAACTGTCCTGGTCTCCAGGATATATAAAGTAAACATGTAACAAACAATTAGGAATGTGGTTTCGGGTAGTCAGATGTTCTACAGATCTCCATCCGAACCTCTCCTCTTGAGATTTCTTGCTCTTTTCCTTTTCACTTAAGCATACCTTGATACGTTCGTTGCCTGGGAGTTTATGTGTGTTAGTAAAACAGAATGAAGAATTATGTAATACAAAGCCCAACTCATTTTTCTTTTCCCTACCAGTTGTACTATAACTTAGACAAAACTCAACCATTCTTTTTTTCATTACTTACAGTGTTTATTATAAAGAAAGGATGTAGAAAAAGTTTTTTTCAGGAAACTGAGAAACAAATGCATCATGATCTGCTTAACAAGGGACTGTAAATAGAGGTCAAGTCCAGACCATGGAAATTGCTCCTTAAAAATATTTTTTCCAATTTTAAAAGGAATACATTCACATGGTTGAAAAAAGAAAAAAAAATCAAACTAAAGAAGAATACAAAATGAGAAGTAAAAGTTCTGCCCTCTAACCTACTACTCCAACTCCTGAATCCCACTGCCAAGAGAAACACTTATTTGTTGTGCATCTTTCTAGAAGAATTCTATTTATAATTATGGAGATGTCACAAATACCCATATGCTTTCTTCCCTTACAAGCTCTGTGACTTGATTTTTCCCTTTACTGTATTTTCAGCATCTTTACATATTAGTAAATATCTACACCTCAGTTAAAAAAAAACAAATCGATAGCTGGGTATAGTGGTGCACACCTGTAGTCCCAGCTATTTGGGAGGCTGAGAGGCAAGAAGAGATCCCCTGAGCCCAGGAGTTCTGATCTAGTCTGGGCAAGACCCTGTCTCAAGAAAAAACTCAAAAGCTTTATAGTATTCTGCTGAGTAAGAGTATTATTATTTTTTTATACAGCCTGTTTTTGGGGGACATTTGGATTGTGTTTAGATAGTTACTAATGCAAACAATGCTTCTAGTGAAATTTTGTAAATATATATTTGTATATGTGAGAATAAATCATATATCTACAGAGTATATTTCTAAAAGTGAATCACTAATTCTGAGACTATCTGCATCTCCAGGGATGTTAACAAATATATACACCCAGCAGTAGTGCAAGACAGAGTATTTCCCAACTGCTCCCTCACTGAGATTTTTTTAAAACATAAAAACAAATAAACATTATTATGTTACCTTTGGAGTTATAACTTTTGCTTTTTAGTTTCATAGACATCGGTACTATGTAAACTTGATATAGTGAGGATGTTTTCTTTTGTAATTAAAAGAGATTAAGGTGGCGGGAAGGATACAAGATGGCCAAATAGAAACAGCTATGGAGTGCAGTTCCCAGAAAGAAAAATGCAGAGGGTGAGTGATCACTGCATTTCCAAACAAGTTTTCACTGCCTACAGACCAGGAGATTCCCAGGTGGAAAAGCACCATGAGTTTCCAGCACGGCTACTTCAGCTGGTGCCATGGGTTGGTGCACAGAAACTCACACGAATCTGGGCAGCCATTTCAACTGGTGCCTGGAACACCTGGGAGACAGAGCCACCCATTCAACTGAAAGGGAGGAGGCTGAGACAGGGAGCCAGGCGATCTGGTTCAGCAGGTACCACCCCCACAAAACAAGCAATCCAAAATGCTCTGGATTGATAGTTTTGCAGCAAGTACAGCTGGACCCAGGACGGTTCAGCTCAGTGGGGAAAAGGGCATCCACCACTACCTAGGTAGTCCGCCAATACCAAGGCAGTTCTAACTGCCTCAAGGAAGTTCACACAGCAGCTGGGCAGAACCCACAGCAGCTCAGCAATGTCTCTGCTGGCAGACTGTGACTAAACTATCTCTGTGCCAGGCAGGAGATCTATGAAAAAAGGCAGCAGCACGTCAGGAACTTATAAATAAAGCCTGACCTTCCTAGGACAGAGCACCTGGGAAAAGAGGCAATTATGAGTTCCACTGCACCAGACTTAAAGTTACCAGCCCAGCAGCTCTGCATGGAACAAGGGAGCTCCCAGCACAGCACTTGAGCTCCTATAAGGGACAGACTGTCTCCTCAAGCAGCTCCCCAATCCCCATATACCAAAGAGACACCTCATAAAGGAGAGCTCAGGCCAATTTCCGACAGGTACCCTTCTGGGATGAAGTTGATAAAGAAGAAACCAGCAGCAATCCTTACTGTTCTGCAGCCCCTGCAGGGGATCACCAAGCAAGCAGGGTCTGAAGTGGACCTCCAGCAATCCTGCAGCAGAGGGGCATGACTGTTAGAAGGAAAACTAAGAAACAGAAAGAAACAGCTTCAACATCAACAAAAAGGACATCCACTAAGAGACCCCATCCAAAAGTCACCAACTACAAAGACCACAGGTAGATAAAGCCATGAAGATGGGAAGAAACTAGCGTAAAAAGGATGAAAACACCCAAAACCAGAACACCTCTCCTCCTCCAAGGGATCACAACTGCTCACCAGCTAGGGAACAAAGCTGCATGGAGAATAAATCTGATGAATTGACAGAAACAGGCTTCAGAAGGTGGGTAATAACAAACTTATCAGAGCTAAAAGAATACATGCTAACACAATGCAAAGAAACTGAGAACCTTGAAAAAGGTTAGATGAAATGCTAACAAAACAGCTTAGAGAAGAATATAAATGACTTGATGGAGCTGAAAAACACAGCATGAGAACTTCGCAAAACATACACAAGTTTCAGTAGCCAAATCAACCAAGCAGGAGAAAGGATATCAGAGATTGAAGATCAACTCAATGAAATAAAATGAGAAGGCAAGATTAGAGAAAAAATGAAAAGAAATGAACAAAGCCTCCAAGAAATATGAGATTATGTGAAAAGACCTAATCTACATTTGATAGATGTACCTGAATGTGATGGAGAGAATGAATGCAAGCTGGAAAACACTCTTCGGGATATTATCCAGGAGAACTTCCCCAACCTAGCAAGGCAGGCTAACATTCAAGTACAGGAGACACAGAGAACACCACAAAGATATTCCTCAAGAAGAGCAACCCCAAGGCACATAATCTTCAGATTCACAAGGGTTGAAATGAAGGAAAAAAATGCTAAGGGCAGCCAGAGAGAAAGGTCAGGTTACCCACAAATGGAAGCCCATCAGACTCACAGTAGATCTCTTGGCAGAAACCCTACAAGCAAGAAGACAGTGGGGGCCAACATTCAACATCCTTAAAGAAAAGAACTATATCCAGCCAAACTAAGCTTCATAAGAGAAGGATAAATAAAATCCTTTACAGACAAGCAATTGCTGAGAGATTTCATCACCACCAGGCCTGCCTTAGAAGAGCTCCTGAAAAAAGCACTAAATATAGAAAGGAACAACTTGTACCCGCCACTCCAAAAATGTGCCAAATGGTAAACAGCATCGACACAATGAAGAAACTGTGTCAACTAATGGGCAAAACAACCAGCTAGCATCAAAATGGCAGGATCAAACTCACACGTAACAATATTAACCTTAAATGTAAATGGGCTAAATGCCCCAATCAAAAGACACAGACTGGCAAATTGGATAAAAATTCAAGATCCATTGGTGTGCTGTATTCAGGAAACCCATCTCATGTGCAAGGACACACATAGACTAATAATAAAGGGATGGAGGAAGATTTACAAAGCAAATGGAGAGCAAAAAAAAAAGCAGGAGTTGCAATCCTAGTCTCTGGTAAAATTGACTTTAAACCAACAAAGATCAAAAGAGATGAAGAACATTACATAATGGTAAAAGGATCAATGCAACAAGAAGAACTGAGGATCCTAAATATATATGCACCCAATACAGGAGCACCCAGATACATAAAGCAAGTTCTTAACGACCTACTAAGAGACTTATACTCCCACACAATAATAGTGGGAGACTTTAATACTCCACTGTCAATATTAGACAGATCAGCAAGGCACAAAATTAACAAGGATATCAAGGACTTGAACTCAGATCTGAACCAAGCAGACCTAATAGACACCTACAGAACTCTCCACACCAAATCCACAGAATATACATTCTTGTCAGCACCACATTGCGCCTACTCCAAAATTGAACACATGATTGGAAGTAAATCACCCATCAGCAAATGCAAAAGAACGGAAATTTTAACAGTCTTTCAGACCACAGGGCAATAAAATTAGAATTAAACTAACTCAGAACCGCACAACTTAATGGAAACTGAACAACTGGCTCCTGAACATCGACTGGATAAACAATGAAATGAAGTCAGAAATAAAGATGGTCTTTGAAACCAGTGAGAACAAAGACATAATGTACCACAATCTCTGGAACACATTTAAAGCAGTGTATAGAGGGAAATTTGCAGCAATAAATGCCCACCAGAGAAGTGAGGAAAGATCTAAACTTGACACCCTGTCATCAAAATTGAAAGAGCTAGAGGAACAAGATCAAAAATCTCAAAAGCTGGCAGAAGACAAGAAATAACTAAGATCAGAGCAGAACTGAAGGAGAGAGACACACAAAAAACCCTTCAAAACAATCAATAAATCCAGGAGCTGGTTTTTTGAAAAGATCAACAAAAATAGACCTCTAGCAAGATTAATAGAAAAGGGAGAAGAATCAAATAGGTGCAATAAAAAAACGATAAACGGGACATCACCACAGAGTCCACATAAATACAAACTATCATCAGAGATTACTACAAACAACTCTATGCACTTAAACCAGTAAACCAGGAAGAAATGGGTAAATCCCTAGACACCTGCACCCTCCCAAGCCTAAACCAGGAAGAAGTCAAAACACTGACTAGACCAATAGCAAAGGCTGAAGTTGAGGCAGCAATTAATAGCCTACCATCCAAAAAAAGCCCAGGTCCAGATGGGTTCACAGCCGATTTCTACCAGACGTACAGAGACGAGCTGTTACCATTCCTTCTGAAACTATTCCAAACAATGCAGAAAGAGGGAATCCTTCCCAAATCATTTTATGAGACCAACATCATCCTGATACCAAAACCTGGCAGAGACTTAACAAGAAAATAAAACTTCAGGCCAATATCCATGATGAACATAGGTGCAAAAATCTTCAATAAAATACTGGCAAACTGACTGGAACAGCACATCAAAAACTTACCCATCATGATCAAATAGGGTTCATCCTGGAGATGCAAGGCTGGTTGAACATATGCAAGCCTGTTAAACATAATCCACCACATAAACAGAACCAAAGACAAAAACCACAAGATTATCTCGATAGATGCAGAGAAGGCCTTTGACAAAATTCAACAGCCCTTCATGCAAAAAACTCTCAATAAACCAGGTATCGAAGGAACATATCTCAAAATAATAAAAGCTAGTTACAACAAACCTACAGCCAATATCATACTGAATGGGCAAAAACTGGAAGCATTCCCTTTGAAATCTGGCACTACTAGGATGCCCTCTCTCATCACTCCTATTCAATATAGTATTGGAAGTTCTAGCCAAAGCAATTAGACAAGGAAAAAAAATAAAGGGTATTCAATTAGGAAAGGAGGAAGCCAAATTGTCTCTATGTGCAGACAACATGATTGTATATTTAGAAGACCCTGTCATCTCAGCTCAAAATCTCTTTAAACTGATAAGCAACTTCAGCAAAGTTGCAGGATACAAAATCAATGTGCAGAAATCACAAACATTCCTATACACCAATAACAGACTAACAGACAGCAAAATCTTGAGCAAACTTTTATTCACAATTGCTACAAAGAGAATAAAATACCTAGGAAAACAACTAACAAGGGATGTAAGGGACCTCTTCAAGGAGAACTACAAACCACTGCTCAAGGAGATAGAAGAGGACACAAACAGATGGAGAAACATTCCATGCTCATGGTTAGGAAGAATCAATATCATGAAAATGGCCATACTGCCCAAAGTATTTTATAGATTCAGTGCTATCCCCATCAAGCTACCAATGACCTTCACAGAACTGGAAAAAAAACCACCTTAAACTTCATATGGAAACAAAAAAGAGCCCGCTTAGCCAAGACAATCCTAAGCAAAAGGAAGAAAGCTGGAGGTATCACACTGCCTGACTTCAAACTACAAGGCTACAGTAATCAAAACAGCATGGTACTGGTACCAAAACAGAGATATAGACCAATGGAACAGAACAGAGGCATCGGAGGCAAAGTCACACATCTACAACCATCTGATCTTTGACAAACTGGACAAAAACAAACAATGGAAAAGTATTCCTTATTTAATAAATGATGTTGAGAAAACTGGCTAGCCATTTGCAGAAAGCAGAAACTGGACCCCTTTCTGACACCTTACACTAAAATTAGCTCCAGATGGATTAAAGACTTACACATAAGACCTAACACCATAAAAACCCTGGAGGAAAACCTAGACAAAACCATTGAGGACATAGGCATAGGTAAGGACTTCATGACTAAAACACCAAAAGCAATGGCAACAAAAGCCAAAATAGACAAATGGGACCTAATTAAATTCCAGAGCTTCTGTACAGAAAAGAAACCATCATTAGAGTGAACTGGCAACCAACAGAATAGGAAAAATTTTTTGCAATCTACCCATCTGACAAAGGGCTAATATCCGGAATCTACAAAGAACTGAAACAGATTTACAAGAAAAAAACAAAACCATCTAAAAGTGGGCAAAGGATATAAACAGACAGTTTTCAGAAGAAGACATAGATGAGGCCCACAAACATATGAAAAAATGCTCATCATCACTGGTTATTAGAGAACTGCAAATCAAAACCACATTGAGATACTATCTCACGTCAGTTAGAATGGAGATCACTAAAACATCTGGAGACAGCAGATGCTGGAGAGGATGTGGAGAAATAGATATAGTTTTACAGTATTGGTGGGAGTGTAAATTAGTTCAACCATTGTGGAAGACAGTGTGATGATTCCTCAAGGACCTAGAAATAGAAATTCCATTTGATCCAGCAATCCTATTACTGGGTATATATCCTAAGGATTATAAATCGTTCTACTATAAGGACACATGCACACGAATGTTCATTGCAGCACTGTTTACAATAGCAAAGACTTGGAACCAACCCAAATGCCCATCGATGATAGACTGGACAAGGAAAATATGGCACATATAAACCATGGAATACTATGCAGCCATAAAAAAGGATGAATTTGTGTCCTTTGTAGGGTCATGGATGAATCTGGAAACCGTCAGCTGACACAAGAACAGAAAACCAAACACCACATATTCTCACTCATAGGCAGGTGTTGAACAATGGGGACATGTGGACTCGGGGAGAGGAGCATCACACACTGGGGTCTGCATGCAGGGGCAGGGGAGGCACAGCAGGGGGATGGGGAGGTTGGAAAAGGATCACATGGGGGAAAATGCCAGATACAGATGACAGGGGAATGGAGGCAACGAACCACATTGCTATGAATGTACCTATGCAACAATCCTGCATGATCTGCACATGTATCCCAGAACCTAAAGTACAATAATAAAAAAAGAGAGATTAAGGACATTCAGAACACTTTTTTGTAACTGGTTTTGGAATGAAATTTCACTTGTAAACTAAAGGCCTAGAATATGAGTCTATTCATTAATAGAAAACCATTGTAGGGAGCATTTACAGGTAAAGCTCCATTTAATAAGGGCAAACTGATCATGAGGAAAGGAACAGGCCTTAAAGATAATTCACACATGAGAATTTGTAGCAGAGATAGCTACAAATCTCTTGTGGTGTTCTGCCTTCCCATGAGTTCACAATCCCTAGAATGAGAATTTATTTTTCACGATATGCCCATAATGCAAGGGACAATGATCAGGAAGTACTGCACTTGTCTGTCTTTCTCGTACCCTAAAGACAAAACCTATTTTTCATGTTATGCTCTTCCAAAATAGAGCATACTCAATTCTTCTCTTCCTCATATACACTTGAAAACTCGGCTACTTTGGGATATAACTCCAGGTTGACACATTTTCTTTAGTTTAGCAAAGGCACGTGTCCCACACTCAGAATTATTATTATAGTAGAGGAGATAGTCAGGGCATGAATTCCTTGGGAAACAACATCCAGATTCAAGGGAAGACATCTGAGTCACGACAACTTAAAATCCGGTCCGGTCTGCGACAATAAGTGTTTCTGTAACATTAAATACCTCATATCCGATTCGTGAAAAGGAAAATTATTTCAATACAAGGTGAAGTTTGTGAAACTCAAACATTATTGTCTGGGCAAGGAGAGCTGAAATAAAAGAAATAAAATTATAGCCTCTAATATGAAAGGAAATACTTTTAATGTGGCTGCTGCTAAGCAGTAGTTTTTTCAGCTGTATTAAAAAATAAATAAATGAAAAGAAGCACCTCATTGCTGTTGGTAGTGCAAACTTACATAAACCCAATGATGTGAATTTAACAGTATCAGCATTTACTCTGTTAAGAACTGAATTCTGTTTCTGTCACATTTATATGTTGAGATCTGTACCTCTAGTACCTCAGAATGTGACTGTATTTATGGACAGGTCTTTAAAGGGGTTAAGGAAAATGAGATCATTTGCATGGGCCCGAATCCAATAACTAGCGTCCTTATAAGAAGAGATTAGGGCACAGACAATAAGCAGAGACCATGTGAAGGGAAGACACAGGGAGAAGCTGGCCATCTACAAGGCAAGGAAAGAGGCCTGAGAAGAAATCCATTTTGCTGCCACCTTGATCTTGAACTTCCAGCCTCCAAAACTGTGAAAAGATACATTTCTGTTGTTTAAGCCACACAGTGTGTGGCATTTTGTTACAGCAGCCCTAGCAGACTCAGATACTCATGGACACATAACTTCGAAGACATATTTCCGCAAAAACAAACGCTTGTCATCCCAGCACTTTGGGAGGCCGAGGTGGGTGGATCACCTAAGGCCAGGAGTTTGGGACCAGCCTGACCCATGTGGTGAAACCTCGTCTCTACTAAAAATACAAAAATTAGCCGGGTATGGTAGCAGGTGTCTGTAGTTCCAGCTACTTGAGAGGCTGAGACAGGAGAATTGGTTGGACCAGAAGGCAGAGGTTGCAGT
Organism: Sapajus apella; assembly: GCF_009761245.1. NCBI lineage: Eukaryota > Metazoa > Chordata > Mammalia > Primates > Cebidae > Sapajus > Sapajus apella. The sequence continues at coordinate 1,004,617 of NW_022437009.1, read as the reverse complement.
GAGCCGAGATCGCTCCACTGCATCCCAGCCTGGATGACAGAGCGAGACTCCATCTCAAAAAAAAAATATATATATATATATATACATATATATATATTTATTTATTTATTTATTTATATAAATTTATGTATATATACACACACATATATAATTAAAATTATTCAGAACAAAGAAAAAATGGAAATAAACTAATTTCCTTCTATAGGAGAATGGTGAACTATGATATATTCAGAGTGGAGTATGATGCACTCACAAAAAAGCTGAGGAAAGCTGGCTGGGCATGGTGGCACATAGCACTTTGGGAGGCCAAGGAGGAAGGATGGCTTGAGCTCAGGAGTTCAAGACCAGCCTGGGCAACATGGCAAAACCCCCATCTCTACTAAAAATACCAAAATTAGCTAGGCGTGATGGCGTGGGCCTGTAGTCACAGCTACTCGCGGGGCTGAGGCAGGAGGATGGCGTGAACTGTGGAGGTTGAGACTACAGTGAGCTGAGGTGGCACCACTGTATTCCAGCCTGGGTGACAAAGTTAGACCCTGTCACAAGATAAAAAAGAAATACTGTGCAAAGCCTCTGTGTCCCAATATGAAACAATCTCCCAGATATACTCTTAAGTGGAAAAAGCAAGGTGCCACACAGTGTATGTTGTAAGTTTTTATCTATGTCAGGAAGAAGGAGACATAAAAATATGTGTATGTCACTGAGGTCCGTTGGGGGGAAATAGGGGAGGGACAGTGAGGGGTGGGGAGTTGGGAGAGAGAGCAAAGGGGGAAATGCCAGATATAGGTGATGGGAAAGAAGGCAGCAAATCACACTGCCACGTGTGTACCTATGCAACAATCTTGCATGTTCTTCACATGTACCCCAAAACTTAAAATGCAATAACAAAAAGAAACTAAAAACAAAAACAAAAACAAAATATGTGTATGTATTTGCATATTTTTGTAAAATGTAAACACAGGAAGGATAAACCAAAAATGCAAATGGTGACCTGAGGTGGCGAGGAGGTGGGGGTAATGAGCTAGGTAAGACAGGGAGGGGAGTGTGATATCCCTGAGTATATCTTTTGAATATACTCAGTTTGAATTTTCGAGTCATATGAATGTTTTACAATTTCAAAAATAAATTGAAAAGTTGAAAGGAGCAAACCTTACAGTTGAATATATTCAGAAAAAAAAAAGAAACTAACCACTTGTCAAGTTGATACCATAACAATGCAGGTAAAAAGAATGAATGTAGCTTTTGAAAATAGTAATCTGGGCTAAGTCTATGAACTAAAAGATCTGCAGTGAAATCTGAAATAGTAGATTTGTTATTAGAAGTGGTGTTAGAGTACTGAAATTAGTTTATTTGTATTGCAAGATAGAGAAAAAATTGTGTGTAGATAGTTGGGAACTTAGTTTTTTTCCCTATTTAAGAAGAGAGATTTAAATATGGACGGGGAAAAGTTAGGAGGAACTGTGCAACTGGAGGATACCATGATGACCTGTGTACCAGTAGGCACACCTGGAAATTAGATCTTTGTTTCCAGATATCATTCTTCACTAAAGAGAATAGGACTTTTGGACAAATGGCTAATTCTAAGTTTGGAGAAAGGAAACCACAAGACAACTCTAATATTTAGTGCCAGAAATCAAGGGACTGCTCAAAAACTGGAGAAGACATTTCTAGGTGGGATGCAGTGGCTCACGCCTGTAATCCCAGCAATTTGTGAGGCTGAGATGGGCAGATCAGTTGAGTCCAGGAGTTCAAGACCAGCCTGGACAACATGGCAAGACCCCATCTCTACAAAAAATACAAAAAATTAGCCAGGCATGGTAGTGTGTGCCTGTAGTCCCAGCTACTCAGGAGACCAAGGCAGGAGAATCACTTGAACCCAGGAGGCGGAGGTTGCAGTGAGCCAAGATCACCCCACTGCACTCCAGTCTGGTGACCAGCAGCAGAGCGAGACTCCGTCTGAGAGAGAGAGAGAGAGAGAGAGAGAGAGAGAGAGGAAAGAAAGAAAAGAAAATGCAGGAGGAGGGAGGAAAACTCTTCTTTACA
>NW_022437009.1:899373-1002474 GCF_009761245.1 Sapajus apella | reverse complement strand
AGAGAGAGAGAGAGAGAGAGAGAGAGAGAGAGAGAGAGAGGAAAGAGAAAAGAAAATGCAGGAGGAGGGAGGAAAACTCTTCTTTACAAAAGAATGCAAACTAATATGTAGAAGGATGATAAATTTACAGATTCACCATTTTGCAACATTTACGAAATAACAGATTTGGGTAAAAATAATGATAAATTGCTAATAGATAGCAGAGTCTTATTCACACGTCTCCAAGTGTTACATCACATCACAGATTGCTATCAATTACAAATAGAAAAGGTATCTTCCAAATGGAGACATTCAGCAGATGCCATCTAATTAAATAATTAACAATTAGCATTACCAATGGAACAAACTGATGTTAGGTGTATCAGCTGGGATGTAATGGGAAGTGTACAACATCACTTATTTAGTATACTTGCTGAACTATTTAACTTGCATCCAAACAGCAATAACCAATCAGACAAATCCAGATTGTTGAGCATGCTTTAAGACTATGATGTGGGCTTTTAAAAATGTCAATGTCATAAAATGAGTAAAGGTTGGAAGGAGGGACTGTTCTATATTATAAGAGATGAAGAAACACGAAAACTAAATTCATCCGTAACCCTGGATTTGATCTTGGGTTGAAATAAATAGCAAGAAAAGAATATTACTGGGTCAATTAAGGAAATCTGAATATAAACTGTATATTAGGTAATATTATGGTATCAGTTTAACTTTATTGGATATAACAATAACATAATAATAAATAAATACAATAATCACTTAATTTTTCAGATACGTGCTGAAGTACTTAGGGTTGAAATGTCATATCTATAACTTAAATAACTCAGCAAACAAACATTTCGTAAAGTTTTATAATTGCAGGTTTTACATTTAGGCGTATAATCCAAATTGAGTTATTTTTTGTTATATGGTGTGAGTTATGGGTTGAAGTTCACTTTTTTTGCCTATGAATATACAATTGTTCCAGAACCATTTATTGGAAAACTATATTTAATTGCCTTTGTTCCCTTATTAAAAATCAGTTGACTGTCTATTCTGTTCCACAGATCTCTTTATCTTTCTGACACCAATACCATAGTGTCTTGATTGTTATAACTTTATAATATGTCTTGAAGCCAGGTAGTATAAGTTCTCCAACTTTGTTCTACTTTTCCAATGTGTGTTGAGTATTCTCGTGCCTTTCCATTTTCATGTAAATTTTAGAACCACCCTGTCAATTTCTCCAAAAAATGCCTATGTAGATTTTTATTGGGTATGCATTGAATCCATAGGTCAGTCTGGAGTACTGTTGACATCTTAACAAAATAGAATCTTCCTGCTCATTAATGCAAAGTATCACTTCATTTACTTAGATCTTTAATTTTTCTCAGCAATATTTTATACTTTGCAGTAAACAAATATTAAACATCTATTGTCAAGTTTCTCTCTATTTCATACTTTTTGATGTTATTGTACATTGACAAATTTAATTTTACTACTATACAATAGCAGCAATTAGAAATTAAAATTTTTTATTTTAAAAAATGAAATTTTTGTATTTTAGTAGAGGTGAGGTTTTGCCATGTTGGCCAGGCTGGCCTCAAACTCCTGACCTCAAGTGATCCATCTGCCTCAGACTCCCAAAGTGCTGGGATTACAGGCATGAGCCACTCTGCCCAGCTGAGGTCAACTTTTTTAGATTTGCACATATGAGTGACATCATGTGGTATGTGCCTGGCTTATTTCACTTAACATGATATCTTCTGGATTCATCTACGTTGTAGCAAAGGACAGGATTTCCTTCTTTTTTAAGGGTGTATACTATTCCATTGTGGATATGTACTTCATTTTTTTAATCCATTCATCTGTTGATTGACAGTTAGGTTGGTTCCATACTTGGTTATTGTGAATAAGGCTGCAGTGAACATGGGAGTGCAGATATCTCTTCAACATTATGGTTTCATATCCTTTGGATATATACTCAGTGCTAAGATTCCTGGCTCATGTGGTAGTTCTGTTTTTAATTTCGTGAGGGACCTTCACACTGTTTTTCATAAGGACTCTACTAATTTACATTCCTACCAACAGCGAATAAGGGTTCTGTTTTCTGCACATCCTTGCTAACGCGTCTTATCTTTTTTGCTTTTGATAATAGTCATTCTAACAGGCATAAAGTGATATCTCATTGTGGTTTTAATTTGCATTTCCCTGATGATTTGTGATGTTGAACATTTTTTTTTCATATACCTACTAGCCATTTGTATGTCTTCACTTGAGAAATTCTATTCAAGGCCTCTGACCAGTTTTTAATTAGGTTATTTGCTTTCTTATTATTGAGTTGTTTCAATTCCTTACATATGTTGGATATTAACCCCTTGTCAGATGTTTGGTTTGCAAATGTATTTTCTCATTCTGCAGGTTGTCACTGCTCTGTTCATTGTTTTTGTAGTTATGCAGAAGTTTTGTAGTTTGATGTAATCCCATTTGTCTAATTTTGCTTTTGATGCTTGTGTTTTGGGGGACATACCCACAACTGATCTTAGCCAAAAGGCTGAGAAGTTATTTAGGTCATATTAAAAAATATCACTGCCAAGACCAATATCATGGAGCTTTTTTTCCTAGGTTTTCTTAAAAAACAAAAACATTTTTAATCCAATTATCTGTTCAACTAATGCTTGGTACCTTTTGACAGTCAACTCCCCATTCATCCAAATCCCTAGCCTCTGGTAACCATCATTCTACTCTCTGCTTCTATAAGTTTGGTTGCTTTAGATTCCACAAATAAGTGAGAACATACAGTATTTGTCTTTGTATGCCTGGTTTATTTCACTTAGCACATGGATGGAATTGTTCTCCAATTCCATCCATGTTGTTGCAGATGACAAAATTCCTTTCTTTTTAGTTTAGGTTTTTTGTTTTGTTTTTTTTTTTTGTGAGACAGGGGCTTCTTGTTCCTTTGCCCTGGCTGGAGTACGGTGGCATGATGTACTGCAGCCTCGACCTTCCAAGCTCAACAGTCCTCCTGCCTCAGCCTCCTGAGTAGTTGGGACTACAGATGGGTACCACCACACCTGGCCAATTTTTTTATCTTTTGTAGAGCTGGGGGTCCCACTATGTTGCCCAGGCTGGTCTCAAACTCCTGGGCTCAAGTGATCCTCCCCCCTCAGCTTCCCAAAGTGCTGGGATTACAGGTGTGAGCCACTGTGCCTGGCCAGCATTTCCTTTTAGTATTCTATTGTGTATGTATACTACATTTTCTCTATCCATTAAGCAAGCTATCAGTGGACACTTAAATTGGTTCCGTTAACTGCCAACTGAATAATGCTGCAGTGAAAATCGGAGTGCAGACATCTTTTCAACATACAGACTTCAAATCTTTTGGGTTAATACCCAGAAGTAGGATTGCTAGATCATATGGTAATTCTATTTTTAGTTTTTTGAAGAGTCTTTATACAGGTTTTTATAGTGGCTGCAATAATTTACATCTCCACCAGGAGTATACAAGGCTTCTGTTTTCTCCACATTCTCGCCAACACTTATCTTTTGTCTTTTGAATATGGCCATTCTGACAAGTGTGACATGATAGCTCATTGTGGTTTTAATTTGCATTTCCCTAATGATTAGTGATGTTGAGCATTTTTTCATATACCTGTTTGCCTTCTTTTAAGAAATATCTATTTCTTTTCAGGTATATCTTCTTTTAAGAAATATCCATTTAGGTCCTTTGCCCATTTTTTCTTTCTATTTATTTTTGTTTTTTTCTTCAAAGGCATGATCATTAATTTTTGCCATTTTTCAATCCAATTATTTGGTTTCGTTTTAGAGTTCAGTTCCTTATATACTTTAGACATTAACCATTTTTCAGATGTATGAAGGTCTAATGTAATTCTTCTGTCAGTAGATAGCCAGTTGTCCCAGCAGTATTTATTGAAGAGACTGTCCTGTCTGCATTGTTTGTTCTTAGTGTCTTTATTGAGAATTAAGTGGCCATAAACGTATGGGTTTATTTCTGAGCTCTCCATTCTATTCTATTGGCCTATGTGTCTGTTATTATGTCAGTACCATCCTGTTTTGATTACTATAGATTTGTAGTAGATTTTGAAATCAGGCTATGTGGTATCTGAAGCTTTGTTCTTTTTGATCAGGATGGCTTTCGCTATTCATGGTCTTTTATGGTTCCAAGCAAATTTTAGGATTGTTTTTATATTTCTGTGGAAAATGTCATTGGAATTTTGACAAGGATTGCATTCAATCTGTAGATCACTTTGGGGATCATGGACATTTTAACAATGTTAATTCTTCTAATCCATGAACACAAAATGTTTGTGCCTTCTTCAGTCTTTTTCATCAACGTTATTCCTACACATTTTTTTGAAACTATTGTATTTGGGATTGTTTGCTTGATGTCTTTTTCAGATAGTTCATTGTTAGAACATGGAAATGCTATGGACTTTTTTATTGTTATTGATTTTGTATCCTATAACTTTACTGAAATTGTTTATTAGTGCCAACATTTTAGAGTTTTCATGTCATCTGCAGACAGAGACAATTTAACTTCTTCCTTTCCAATTTGAGTGCCTTTTTTTTTTAAAATAAGAAAATATTCGTGTCTTTTATTTTCCTTTTCTTTTATTTTTGGTTGACAGGTAATAATTGTAGATATTTACGGGATACAGAGTGATATTTTGATACACATGTATAATGATCAAATCAGAGTAATTAGCATGTCCATCACCTCAAACACTTATTGTTTCTTTGTTAGAAACCTTCAAAATCCTTTCTTCTAGCTTTTTGAAAATATACAATATATTAATAACTCTAACCACTCTACAATACTACATAACACTAGAACTTATTCCTCCTATCCTAGCTGTAATTTAGTATTCATTAATCAACCTCTCTTTATCCTCCCCTCCCCCATGCCCTACCCAGCCTCTAATAACTACAGTTTTCCTCTCTGCTTCTATGAACTTAATTTTTTTTTAGCTCCCATATATGAGTAAGAAATGTGGTGTTTATCTTATTATGCCTGACTTATTTTGCTTAACATGATATCATTTACGCTTATCCATGTTGCCACAAATGGCAAGATTTCATTCTTTTTTATGGCTGAATAGTATTCCACTGTGTGTACATATCACATTTTTAAAATCCATTCATTCATTTATGGACATTTGGGTTGATTCCGTATCTTTGCTATTGTAATAACAATAAACATGAACATGCAGATATCTCTTCAATATGCTGATTTCCCTTCATTTGAATGAATATTCAGTGGGATTGCTGGATCATATGAAAGTTGTATTTTTATTTTTTAAAAAAAACCTCCATACTGTTTTTCGTGACTCTACAAATTTACATTTCCACCGAGAGTGTATAAAAGTTCCATTTTCTTCGCATCCTTGCCAATATTTGTTATTTTTAAATCTTTTTTGTAATAGCCATTTTAACTATTTATGTCTCATTCTGGTAAGATATCTCATTCTGGTTTTGATTGCATTTCCATGATGATTACTGGTGTTGAGAATGTATATGTGTTGGCCATTTGTATGTCTTCTTTTGAGAAATGTCTATTCATATCCTTTATCCACCTTTTTTTTTTTTTTTTTTTTTTTTTTTTTCGGGGTTTTTTTTTTTTGCGGGGGGGGGTGGGGGGGGCGCAATCTTGGCTCACTGCAACGTCCGCCTGCTGGGTTCAAGCGATTCTTCCACCTCAGCCTCCCGAGTAGCTGGGACTACAGGCACGTGCCACCACACCCGGCTAATTTTTGTATTTTTAGTAGAGACGGGGTTTCGTCATGGTGAGAATGGTCTCGATCTCTGGAGCTCGTGATCCGCCCGCCTCGGCCTCCCAAAGTGCTGGGATTACAGGCGTGAGCCACCGCGCCCGGCCTTTTATCCACTTTTTAATGTGATCTTTGTTCTCTGGAGTTGTTTCGATTTCTTATATATTATGGATATTAATCCCCTCTTAGATAAATATTTTGCAAATATTTTTTTCTCATTCTATACATTGTCTTTTCTATCTGCTAAATTATTTCCTTTTCTTTGCAGAGGCTCTTTAGTTTGATATAGTCCTGTTTGGTTTAGTGGCCTATGCTTTTGAAGTCTTGCCCATAAAATCTTTGCCTACACCAATGTCCTAGAGCATTTCCCCTGTTTTCTCCTATTGTAATAGTTTTATAGTTTTGGGACTTTGTGTGCGTTTCATGTCTTTCTCTTGCCTAATTGTTTTGGCTAGGACTTCCAGTACTATGCTGAACAAGAGTGGTGACAGTGAGCATCTTTGTATTGCCCTTTTTTTTCCTTTTTTTTTTTTTTTTTTTTTTTTTTTTTCTCATATACCTCCGTTTTTTTTTTGAGGTAGAGTGTCACTTTGTCACTCAGGCTGGAGTGCAGCATTGCGATCTTAGCTCATTGCAACATCCGCCTCCTGGATTCAAGCAATCCTTCCACCTCTGCCTCCCAAGTAGCTGGGACTCCATGCCCTCATAATTTTTGTACTTTTTGGTAGACAGAGTTTCAACATGTTGGCCAGGCTGGTCTCAAACTCCTGACCTCAAGTAATCCATCTGCCTCTGCCTCTTAGAGTGCTGGGATTACAGGTATGAGCCACTGCACAAAAAATTTTCATCAATATAATGTTAGCTATGGGCCTGTCATATGTGACCCTTATTATATTGAGGGACATTCCTTTTATAAATAATTTGTGGAAAGTCTTTATTATGAAAGGATGTTGAATTCTGTTCGGTATATTTTCTGTATCTATTGAGATTATCACATGGATTTGTCTTTTATTCTGTTAATGTTGTGTATTACATTTATTGATTTACATATGTTGAACCAGCCTTGCATCCCAGGTATAAATCTCACTTGGTTGTAGTAAATGATCCTTTTAATGTGCTATTGAATTTTGTTTGTTAATATTTCGTTGAGGATTTTAGCAGGTTTATTCATCAGGAATATTGGCCTGTAATTTTCTCTTCTTGCAGTGTCCTTGTCTAGTTTTGGTATCAGGATAATGATGGCCTTTCTTTTTTTTTTTTTTTTCAGACATAGCTTCACTCTTATTGTCAGGCTGTAGTGCAATGACGTGATCTCAGCTCACTGCAACCTCTGCCTCCTTGGTTCAAGTGATTCTCCTGCCTCAGCCTTCCAGGTAGCTGGGATTACAGGCATGTGCCACCATGCCCAGCTAATTTCTGTATTTTTAGTAGAGACAGGGTTTCACCATGTTGGCCAGGCTGGCCTGAACTCCTGCCTCAGGTGATCCACCAGCCTCAGCCTCCCAAAGTGCTGGGATTACAGGTGTCAGCCACTGCACCCAGCCAATGCTGGCCTTTCTTTGAGTGCTTTAAAGATACTGCTACATTTTCCCTGTCCAGTCTATCATTGAACACATGGACACAGGGAGGGGAGCACTACACACTGGGGTCTGTAGGGGGGAAACAGGGGAGGGACGGTGGGGGGTGGGGAGTTGGGGAGAGATAGCAAGGGGAGAAATGCCAGATATAGGTGAAGGGGAGGAAGGCAGCGAACCACACTGCCATGTGTGTACCTATGCAACAATCTTGCATGTTCTTCACATGTACCCCAAAATCTAAAATGCAGTAAAAACAAAACAAAATAAAATAAAATAAATAAATAAAATAAAGATATTGCTACACTATTTTCTTGCTTGCATAGTGTCTGACAGGAAACCTAACTCATCTTTCTTATTGTTTCTCTTTATGTGAAGTGTTATTTTTCTCAAGTCTCTTCTAAGATTTTCCTTTTATCACTAGGTTTAAACAATTTGATTATGGTGTGTCCCCATGTTCTCGTGTTTTCTTCATGTTTCTTGTGCTTAGAATCTATTGAGTTTCTGGATTTGTGAGTTTATAGTTTCTTTCGGATTTGGAAATATTTCAGCTATGATTTCTTCAAGCATTTTGCAACTCCCTCCTTGCCTTCTTTCCTTTAGCAACTCCTATTACACATTACACACATATTTGGCTGTTTGAAGTTATCCCATGGTTCGATGACACTTTGCTTATTTTTTTCTTGGTCTTTTTTTAAAATCTTCTGTGCTTCATTTTGGATAGTTTCTATTGCTGTGTCTCCAAGTTCATTTATCTTTCCTTCTGTGATGTCTAATCTGATGTTTATCCCATTCAGTGTGTTTTTCATTTCATACGTTTTAGTTTTCATCTGTGGAAGTTCATTTTTAAAAACATCTTATATTTCTTTACTTAATTTGTTAAATATTTCTCTAAGCTTTTGAACATATGGGTTACTGTTATCATAACTGTTACCCTTATTTATTAATGCCATAATCTGTGTCATTTTAAAAGTATTTTTGATAAATTTAACTTTTTCTCCTCTCTATCAGTTTTATTTTCCAATTATTTGTATGCCTGGTCATTGTTTTTTTAATGCACAACATTGCCATTTTTATCTTGAGAGATGCTGTATATTTTTGTTTTATTAAAAATATTCTTGTACTTTGTTCTGGAATGTGGTCAGGCTTATTGGGAAATAATTGAATACTTTTGGGTCATACTTTTAGGCTTTGTTTAGCAGGATCAGAGCAACATTTACCCTAGGGTTAGTTTTTTTTTCTCACTACTGAGCCAAAAACTTTCAGTCCTATGAATGATGAGGTTTTTCACTCTGGATGATGGAAATAGCTACTATTCCTGGCCTTGTATGAGAACTGAGGTAGTTTGCTCTTATCCTTTACCTGGTCTCAGGGAGTTTTCGGTCACATGCTTCATCAGTTCTCAATGGAAACTTTGAAGGGGACCCTCTGTAAAACACAGATGCTCACTCTCCACTCTTCCTCGGTTCTCTGCTGTGAGAACTCTAGCCATATTGGCTTCCCTGGACTCCCAGCTCCATCTCCTGACCTCAGGAAGGCCACTGGGCTCTACCTGTGCTGCCCTCTCTGTGTCACGGCCTGGAAACCTTTTTAAAGAGTAAACTGGGAAATCCTAAAGTTTGCCTCATTGGTTTCCATCACTCAGAGATCCCTGTCCTTTATTGTTTATCTCCATTATCTTGAGAGCTGTAATTTTAAATATTTGCCCAGGTTTTGTTCAGATATTTTGACGGGTTTTTTTTTTTTTTCAACTTTTGTTTTAGACTCACTGGGTACCTGTGCAGGTTTGTTATCTGGGTATATATTGTGCGATGCCAAGGTTTGGGGCACTAAAGATGCTGCACTGAGCTTAGTAAGAACCTAACAGTTAGTTTTCCAACCCTTCCCCTGCTCCCTCCCTTCCCCGGCTGGTAGTCGCTCGTGTCTGTTGCTACCATCTTTATGTACATGTAGATCCTCTTATAAGTAAGAACATGTGGTATTGGTTTTCAGTTCTAGTGTTAATTAGCTTAGGATGTCCAGGTTTCTTTAGGCGTTTTACACAAGAAGGTAAACCTAATTTCTGTTACTCCATCGTGGTCAGAAGCATAAGTCCCACCTTATTGTTTGTTGCTATTGTTGTTTTAGAAACAGGATCTCACTCTGCCCCCCAGGCTGTGTGCAATGGCACAATCATGGCTCACTGCAGCCTCAACCTCCTGGGCTCAGGTAATCCTCTTACTTCAGCCTCCTGAGTAGCTGGGACTACAGGCCTGCGCCATCATGCCTAGCTAATTGTTTTAATTTTTTATATAGTGACAGAGTCTGGCGGTGTTGTCCAGGCCCGTCTCGAACTCCGTGCTTCAAGTGATCCTCCTGTCTCTCAAATTGCTGGGAGTATAGGCATGAGCCACTGCATCCAGCAGACCACATGATTGTTTTTATGCATTTAAAAACATCCTTAGACACAAGTGCCAACTGATCTGCTTTCCTGGACTCGAATAACTTTCAAGTTACTCCCAGGTAATAATTACCATTTTTGTTAGTGCTCTGGTTACAAAGTTGAGTATGTTTATCCTCATTCTCTTTTATTTTAATGTACAATTTTGTAGTAGGCAGTAATTTTAAAGAATGCGTATATTGTGGTATAGCAGCTATGGCCTGTACACTTAAATAACCTGTGCAATTGAAACGTACGATTGGTATGTACTCTAGGTAAAGTCAGAGAATACCTAAAGACAGATCTTTAATAACATTTTACAAAGTGAAACTAGATGGTCATGTTACCAGAAAAGGGTCCCAATCCAGACCCAAAGAAAGGGCTCTTGAATCTTGCGCTGAAAAAATTCAAGGTGATTCCATAAAAAGAAAACACCTTATTAAAAAAGTGAAGGAATAAAGAATGGCTACTTCATAGGCAGAACAGACCCGAGGGCTCCTGGCTATCCACTTTTATGGTCGCTTCCTGATTATATGCTAAATAAGGGGTGGATTATTCATGAATTTTCCAGGAAAGGGTTAGGCAATTACGTGAACTGAAGGTCCCACCCCTTTTTAAACCATATAGGGTAACTTCCTGATGTTGCCATGGCATTTTTAAACTGTCATGGCGCTGGTGGGAGCGTCTTTCAGCTTGCTAATACATTATAATTAGCATATAATGAGCAGTGAGGATCACCAGAGGTTACTCCCATCGCCATCTTGGTTTTGGTGGGTTTTATCCGGCTTCTTTACCACAACCTGTTTTATCAGCAAGGTCTTTATGACCTTTATCTTGTGCTGACTGCCTGTTTCATCCTGTGACTTAAAATATCTAACCTCCTAGGAATGCAGCCCAGAAATCTCAGCCTTATTTTACCCAGCTCCTATTCAGGATGGAGCTGTTCTTGTCCAAATGCCTCAGTTAGATCTTTGAAAGTAGGTTTCATTTTATTTAAATCATTGTATTTCGCTTTCCCATACTGCCCAACATATACATACTCAAAAACTATTTTTTGTTTTGCTATAATAATAGACTTATTCGTAGACCAGGAATATATTCTTTTCATTATTATGATTAACAGAGCTATTAAGTATTGATTGTGCACTATAACCTAGGCAGTCTGCCAGACACTGTATACAGCATCTAGTTCAATCATCACTATTGCTTCTGCGATGGAACAAAACCTCATCAAACTCCTGACCTGATTCCCCCAAATTTTAACGTATGGCTTTAGCTCTTTCAGTATGTAACAGCAGCAACCATTGCTTTTATTTCCCTCCCTGTAAAATTTTAGTCCTTTTTTGTAGATGAGGAAATGGAGTCAGGAAAGTTAAACAACATGCTCAAAATTCTACAACTAGTAACTGGTACTATTGGTCTGATTCCAAAACCTGAGCACGTTGTATTGCTTTGTCCTCTGCTACCATGAAATGTAACAGAGCTTAGTGACTATTTTCTCTGACAAACTCCTTCATTTAGTCTTTATTGTCTTAGAGGAGAGAATAAAAAGAGTTGTTTTATGATAGCACTAGAGGTATCAGGGCAGGTAGGGTAATTATGCATCTTGAGTTTTCTGAATTTACTCAGGGATCAAACTCAAGTCCAGGGTGATTTCCCATGGCTGTTTTATATCTGAAGACCAGAAATAGATTATGTTCAATAAGCACAATTAACTAAAATATACCAAATCCCCTGTGTCCTTTCAGATAACCTTTACAAAAGTATGATGTATTTCCTTCAGTAGAGATGTATTAGCCCCTCAAGCACACCCCAGTTATTTCAGTACTGACAACAAACTTGTTTGACATGGAGACCCTTTGCAGAGTTACGCAAGGGCCTAGACCAGATGAAATATTGAGCTTTGATCTCAAATAATTTTCCAAATAATATTGTGGTATAAGCTGAAAAAGAATAAAATTATAGGGCCGGGCACGGTGGCTCACACCTGTAATCCCAGCACTTTGGGAGGCTGAGGCTGGCGGATCATGAGGTCAAGAGATTGAGACCATCCTGGTCAACATGGTGAAACTCCGTCTCTACTAAAAATACAAAACATTAGCTGGGCATGGTGGCACGTGCCTGTAATCCCAGCCATTCAGGAGGCTGAGGCAGGAGAATTGCCTGAACCCAGGAGGCGGAGGTTGTGGTGAGCCGAGATCGCTGCCATTGCACTCCAGCCTGGGTAACAAGAGCAAAACTCTGTCTAAAAAAAAAAAAAAAAAAAAAAGAATAAAATTATATTGCACATGTAACAGTTTCCTACATGCTGCTTTCCTACAACCAGTAAGCCAGACTTCATATTACTAGGGGGTTGGGTCTGAGCAAGCAGGGCCATGAGCAGGGGTCCTATCATGAAGAAAGTCAAGGTACGTGAGCCCAGATTGTCCTCATAAGGAGGAAAGCAGCCTGGATGCACAGACAGGGTCCATAATTGATCTGAATTGCCTTCGGTCTCAGTCCAGATTTAGCATCAGGTCATTGGTGCCTAGCACTGTGGCAATGAGGGATTATTTTTATTCAGCATTCTGTGTTTGTGCAAAGAATGCACAGTCATTAATCATTTAACTCTTGTTCCCATGAGACTTTTGTAAAGTAAATGGGAAAGAAATCACACAATTCTTAATTCACAGATGGAAAAATAGAAGCCATGTTGTTTATGGAGGTTTACACACTGAAAGAGCTAAAGCGATACATTAGAATTCAGGGGAACAAGGCCAGGAGTCTGATGAGTTTTTGTTCTACCACAGAAGTGAGGTTTTCTGTTTTTGCATTAAATGGACTTCCTTATTTTTCATTTTGAAAGCAACATGATAGATACTGAGGTGTGCTGAGGAAAAAAATCAGAATTTACCTCCTTACATTATATAGTCTGAAAATTCTGCTGAGTTCCCACAAAGTTTTTGGAATCCAAACATGCCTTTAAGTTTAAGTAGTAAAGATTTTAAACCATTGCTCATCTTGAGTTTTCCAATAAGAAAAAGAATACCACATAAGCAAATACATACAGTGTGGCTGTGAATAGCTAGTAATCAGTTACAAAGGAAGAGGATGGCATGGGGACTTGCCACCTGGAATTAATCTGGTGGGCTTCCTGGAGGGGGTGTATTATGAATTTCAATTTTAAAAATATTTCAAAGATCCTTCAGGCAAGATGCTTTCAAATGATTTTCCTGGTTCTTTCTATTAAGTGTAAACACTACATAAAACTTTCTATTAATTGTAAACACTACATAAAACTTGGTAAATATCACAAGAAAGAGAAATTGCCAGAGGGGTTCACAAAGGCATATTTCAGAATAATGGAAAATAAATGAAGAAAAGTTTTCTGACAGTGAGATCTTTCAGATCAGTTCGTAATGAGGTATTTCAGGGGGCAGATGGGTAGAACAGCAGAGAGAATGGTATTAGTGGAAGCCATATGAATCAGACTGGGTAAATCAGAGGAAGTTCAAATTTGGAATCAGCAGGGGAGGTATAGGGGCAGCGAATACAATTAGGGTTAGAGCTAACTCACTTCCTTTAGCATAATTCAGACATTGCATTCAAGTCCATTTAGAAGCTGTATGACTGAAAGTCACAGCTTCTTTATTTGTAAAATAGTACAAACAAGGCCTACCTCGTAAGCTGAGGAGTGAAATTTTTAAGTCTGAAAAACGCTTAGAAGGTACATGGCACCAAGGGCAAATCCAGGTTAAGCTTATACAATATTTGAGGACTTCTTTAAGAAAAAAAATACACAACTCTGAATATAAAATCAGGTAGTAAAGTGAACATATTTTATAGTAAGAACTCAAAACAAATCAGCCAGGCTCAGTGGCTCACACCTGTAATCCCAGCACTTTGGGAGGCTGAGGCAGGTGGATCACCTGAGGTCAGAAGTTCAAGACCAGCCTGGCCAACACAGTGAAACTCTGTCTCTATTAAAAATACAAAAAATTAGCTGAGCGTGGTGGCGGGCACCTGTAATCCCAGCTACTCAGGAGGCTGAGGAAGGAAAATAACCTGAACCCGGGAGGCAAAGGTTGTGATGAACAGTGAGCCAAGATCATGGCATTGCACTCCAGCCTGGGCAACAAGAGTGAAACTCCTTCTCAAAATAAATAAATAAAACAAATGAATAAGTAATAATAAATCACTAATTCCAAAAGAACACTAACAAAGAATACAAAAATCACAAAATCCAAGAAAACAACATGCTGCTTTTATTTATTAACTATCTGAAATATTTCTATTATATATGTAATATATAATATATATGCATATATTATACATTGTTATATTACTTATATGTAATTATATATAATGTAACATTATATTATATATTACATATAATATAATTCTATTATATATAATAATATATAATTAGATGTATAAATATGTAATATATTCTATTATGTAGAATATATATATAATTATAATATATGTATACACACATAGTTGTACATATTATGATTGCTTCTTTATATGGCAATTTTATAATACCGTGTTGTATGGAGTGAATAAAAACATAGTTCAACTTTCCTTTAGTATAGTTTATTAAAATTTTTTATTGTTGATAGTTTAGGGAAATTTTTTTTAGCGGGAAATTTTGTTGCTTGAAATGCCATGCAAAATTTTACAATTTTTGTCAAATTTGGAAAAACTTTTATCAAGATTTTACATGTGAGAGTTGTAAGATTTAGATAACACTTCCGTGACTAGGTTCCAGCTATGTACGTTTCAAATCTTGCTTCTCCTCCACTATTCTAATTTCAGGGCGGGCCGTTGTAGGATGTATTCAGGTAACATCAGAATTCATCAGAGAATCAGCATCGTAGGATGCTGATCATCCCAACATGATGTCCCTCACCAAGCTCAGTGGTGAGCAGTCGATGAAGGGAGTATTTATGGAATCCATTGATACAACCAGGTGGTTGGCAGTCAACTCTACAAAGAAGTGATGCAAACCATATAATACCTTTCATTCCACTCAGGTTAAGTATATCTTCAACCCAACTCTGATGCCACTTCTCACAAAGGGAAATGTGACAGAGGGGAAGTTGGGGCAGCAGTATTAACTAATTGGTGTTATATACGTTAATTTCGTGAACTTTCTGAAAACATAGAGCCATGCCTACTTATTGATAGAGGCCCTGTGAGGGACTTGGGAGGGGCTCACTACATTCGCTTGAGGACCAGCTGTCTCTACATGTCATATCAGTGTGCTGAACGATTCTTTCTCTCCAGACTGGCGATGGTTGTTCGTCATGAGCAACATGGTGGTGGTGATTTCGGGTCATGCATTCCGGAGACCCCCTGAAAGGAAGCATCTTATCCAACCACAGAAATGAGATATGCCTCCTTTAGCAGTGGTGAATCTAAATTAAATTGAGTCGTGAGGCTCTAAAGGTTTGTATAAGGAGACCCTTTGTACTGTTTTTGCTTTGCTGTATATTCTTTTCCCAACACTGACTGGTTAATTTTTAGTTCAAAACTCCTCTGAAATTGTTTTGATTTACCTGGCTCTGAACTCTTTCATCTCTCAGAAAATCTCTTGTAGGAGTGCTATCATCCACTTCCCCCCGAAAAAATAGTAGAGGTCAGTTGGTAAGCTTGTCATCCCTAACTCAGGGCCACTCCACATTGTCCTGGGCAGAGATACTTTTGAGGCTGGTGCAAGCCAAGCAACAATCAGGAAATAAGGGCCTAGTGGTGTGGTGGTCATTCTAGAAATGCAACCCCCGCAGAAACATGCTGCCCAGACTCTTGGACGAAGGGTAAAACAAATAAAGCTGCCGCCTATTGGAACGTACCCTGGCTCCTTCCACATCTGCAGGACATTTAGCCCCTTGCATCTGGTAGTGTTTGTGCAAATATAATTCCATATTCACTAATAATTCCTGGGGCTAGAGGCCCCCCCTTGGGTAACCTTGTTAATATTCTCTCAAGGCCTGGTGTGAACGCCTCATAGCATTTTGATTAGAATTCAACCTTGTGTTTTTTTCCCCCTCAGTCTCTTTCTTCCCCTCTCCTCTCATGCTTTTCTGGCCCCTGATTTCCTGGCCACCCACATCAGGAGACATTCTCCCTCCCTTCCACTCTCCATTCTCAGTTTCAAGGAATTTCCTTGTGTCAAAGGCAAAGTGTGATTGACATATTTTTCCCCTCTTAAGAGCAGTCATCTCAGTGTTTGATTTAACCATCTCCTTATGGGGCTCATACAGTCATTACCTGGGTGAAAGAGACCTCCTGCTCACCCTTACTCTCAAGCACTAGCCTCAGACCTTGCAACCTGGCACTTTTATAGACTTTTAAATTGCTGTTTTCCTTCCCTTTATTTTTTTTTAACCTTTTATTGTGGAAGTGTTAAGGGGGCACTAACAGATGACTCCCTGGTGAGTCGTACCTTGAGCGTTAAAGATTTTTAGTTATCTGCAAACAGGTAGATCAGTTGCCTCCTCTGAGTGCTCTCTATTTGCCAAGAAAGGCATTTACTGTTCTTCAGATCTGGGGACAAGAATGGATGCCATAATACGTTCTCTAGTTTTGAATTCATCAACTCTGGGCAAGTTGTGAAGTTGTGCTTCTTTGGTTCCTTAGTTTTACTTGACCAGCTTATTTGTCTCTCAGGAAGAGAAAATAGAAAGCAAAAACAAAAGCAAACTAGCCGTAGCAGGAGGAATTATATTTAAGCCAAGAAGAATTTCTTGGAGGGTAAGGTTCTTCATGCTGGAGTGTGGGATTTTGGAAGGTATGTGCTGCCTCTCATGGTCTGTAAAACAGGCCACCTTATCGTCGCATTACTATGGGTTTCAGCCTGAAGGGAATGAACTAGGTGACCTTGGAAGGTCACTCGCAGCTTTTCAGTTCAGAAGCAATTCTCATCTTTTCTGCCAAGAGCTCCGCTTCTCACAGTGTTGGAGCAGACCCTGTCTTAAAGAAGGCTCCTGTCTTTCCAGAAGCAGCCTGAGTCACATCCCACTGTTTTACTTTCATGAATCTACATCTTCTGCTGCTGATTATGATATATTGCCTGCTCAGAGATCCCAACTGCATGCAGCTCTATTGTAGCACAATAGTTAACTTCTTAAGGAACTTCCTGTGATTCTATCCCCAAATCCCATTGTTTCAGAAGACAACAGAATGGTAGAAGATAGAGGCTTGGATTTACAATAACAATTTTTTTTCCTTGCTGCAATTTCAGCAGTAGAGGTAGTTTTAATAAAAAGCTGTATGTCAATAACAAGAAAAACTTCAGAAATGCTGTAAATACATTGAAATTAAACAACATGCCCCTAAACCAATGGGTTAATAAAGAAATAAAAAGGGAAACTTAAAAATTTCTTGAGATGAATGAGAATGGAAAAACATCATAGCAAAACCTTTGGAGCACAGCAAAAGAAGTTCTAAGAAGGAAGTTTATAGTAATACATGCCCATATCAAAGAAGAAGGAAGATTTCTAATTAAAAAAAAAAAAAAACACTAACAATGCACCTCGGGGAACTAGAGAAACAAAACGAACTAAACCCAAGGTTGGTAGAGGGAAGGAAATACAAAAGCTCAGCACAGAAATAAATGAAAGACTAAAAAAATAATAATTGAAAGGATCAATAAGATAAAGATTTGTTTTTTGAAAAGATAAAATAGACCTTTAGCTAGACTAAGAAAAAAATATTCAAATAAATAAAATCAGAGATGAAAAAGGACACATTACAATTCATACCGCAGAAACAAAAAAGATTATAAGAATTTTGAATGACAACCATACACCAACAAATTTGATAACATAGAAGAAATGGATTAATTCCTGGAAGCATACAACCTACCATGACTAAATCATAAAAAGTAGAAATGTGGACACACCAATAAGTAGTGAGGAAATTGAATCAGGAATAAAACGTTTTCTATCAAAGAAAAAACTAAGACCTGAGAGCTTCACTGCTGAATTCTACCAGGCATGTAAAGAAGAACTAATACCAAGCCTCATACTTTTAAGGAAGCTAAAGAGGAAGAGGAGGAAATACTTTCACACTCAATTTATGAGGCAGCATTACTCTGATATCAAATGAGACAAGGGCACAGCAAAAAAGAAAACTACAGGCCTATCCTGAAGTCATGCTAACTGACTTCAATATATACTGTATCTCTGATGAACATAGATGCAAAATTCTCAAAATGATACTAGCAAATCAAGTATAGCAACCTATTAAAAAGATCATTCACTACGATCAAATGGAATTCATTCCAGGGACACAAGAGTGGTTGAACATCTGTAAATCAATACATTTGATATATCACATTAACAAAAAGAAAAACAAAACCCATATAGTGATTTCTATAGATGCTGAAAATTCATTTGACAAAACTCAACATTCCTTCATGATCAAAACTCTCAACAAATTATATATAAAAGGAATGTACCTCATCACGATAAAGGCCATATATGGCAAACCCACAACTAACATCATACTGAATGGGAAAGAGCTGAAAGCTTTCCCTCTAAGATCAGAAAAAAGACAGGGATGCCCACCTCTTACCACTTCTATGTAACATAATGTTGAAGGACAACATAGCCCTAACCAGAGCAATTAGACAAGAGAAAGAAATAAAAGGCATCTAAATTGAAAAGGAGGAAGTCAAATTGCCCCTGTGTGCAGATGAAATGGTCTTATATATACAAACCCTAAAGACTCCGCCAAAAAAAGAAAAAAACAAAAACAAAGTATTAGAATGATAAAAAAATTCAGTAAATCAAGGTAAAATAATCAGCAGCATTTCTATACAGTAATAGTGAAGTATCTGAAAAAGAAATCCAGAAAACAATTTCATTTACAATAGCTTTTAAAAAGGAAGATACCTAGGAATGAACTTAACCAAGGCAATGAAAAATCCTTGAGATACTGGTGAAAGAATAGAATAATACACAATTAATTAGAGAGATATCCTATGTTCATGGATTGAAAGAATTAATATTGTTAAAATTGTCAACACTGCCAAAAGTTATCTACAGATTTATGGTAATCCCTATACAAATGCCAATGACATTCTTTACATAAATTTAAAAAAAGCCTACAATTCTTTTGGAATCACAGAAGACCCTGAATAACCAAAGCAACCCTGAGCAAAAACAATAAAGCTGGAGGCATCAAACTAACTGACTTCAAAATATATTACAAAGCTAGGCCAGGCAAAGTGGCTGTTACCTGTAATCCCAGCACTTTGAGAGGCCAAGGCAGGAGGACCACCTGAGCCCATGAGTTCAAGGCCAGCCTGGGCAACGTAGCAAGACCCTATCTCATCTTTCTATCTATGTTATCTATCTACATATGTATATTAATGTTAAATATTAATGTATTATATATATGTGTGTGTGTATGTGTATTTATATATACTACAAAGCTATAGTAACCAAAAACAACATGATACTGGCATAAAAATGGACATATAAACCAGTGGAACGGAATAGGGATCACAGAAAAAACTCATGCACTTTATGTAATTTTCAATAAAGGTGCTTAGAAGATATACTGGGAAAAAGACAGGCTCTTCAACAAACAATGCTAGGGAAATTGGATATTCACGTGCAGAAGAATGAGACGAGGGCCCTCCATCTCACCATACAAAAAAAAAACCCAAAATGGATTAAAGAACTAAATGTTAAACCTGAAACTATGAAACGACTAGAAGAAAACATAGGGAAAATGCTTCATAACATTGGACTGGGCAAGGATTTCTAAAATAAAGACCTCAAAAGCACAAGCAACAAAAGCAAAAATGGAGAAATGGAATTACATCAAACTAAAAAGTCTTTTCATAGCAAAGGAAACAGTTAACAGAACAAAGACAACCTACAGAATATGAAAGAATATTTATAAACTCTACATCTGTCAAGGGGTTAATATCCAGACTACATGAAAAACTTAACAGCAAAAAAGCAAATAACCCAGTGAAAAAATGGCAAAAGACCTTAACAGAAATTTCTCAAAAGAATACATACAAATGGCCAACAGGTATATGAATAAATGTTCAACATGACTAATCCTCAGGGAAGTGCAAATCAAAACCCCAATGAGATGTCATGTCACTCAAGGTAGAATAGCTATGATGAAAAAGCTAAGAGATAACACATATTGGTGGGAATGTGGAGAAAGGGAACCCTTACACACTGTTGGTGAGCATGTAAATTAGTACAGCCATTGTGGAAAACAGTATGGAGGTGCCTCAAAAATTTAAAAGTAGAACTATCATAGGATCCAGCAATGCCACTACTGGGTATATATCCAAATAAAATGAAATCAGTATAGCAAAGACATATCTGCATGTCCATAGTTTTGCATGTCCATAATTATATATTTTACAAATATATAATTAACCTCAGTGTTCAATGCTAATAAATGGATAAAGAAAATGTGGTATGCATATACAGTGGAATACTATTCAGCTATAAAAAGAAATGAGTGTGTCAATTGCAATAGTATGGATGAACCCAGATAACATTATTTTAAGTGAAATAGACACAGAAAGACCATCATTGCATGATATCACTCATGTGGAATCTTAAAAAGAAAAAAAGCTGGTATCATACAAGCAGAGAGTGGAACAATGGTTACCAGAGTCTGGAGAATGGGAAGGAGGAGGGAAGGATGAGGAGAACTTGGTTAATGAGTACAAAGTTACATAGGAAGAATAAGTTCTGGTGTTTTTTTGTACAATAGAGTGACTACAGTTAACAGTAAGATATTGTTATATTACAAAGTAGCCAGAAGAGAGGCTTTTGAATGCTCCTGTCACAAAGAAACGATAAATGAATGAGGTGATGGATATGCTGACTACCCTTGTTTCATCATTATACAACATATACATGTTTATGAATATCAGACTGTACTCCATAAATAAGTAAAATTACAATGTGTCAATTAAAAATTTAAAAACTAAACGCATATAACTGTAATGCCCTATTTTATTGTGCAAAGCCAGCATTAAGTGATATTTCGCTTTAAATCAGGAGTAATGACCTGTCTATTGATCACTAACATACTCTTGTTAGCATGGCATGACATAAATACTTTCTTGTCACACTAGTCATCCATGTTGTGATAAACAAATTGTAAAGCCAATTAAGCAAAGCAGGCATATGTTCTTACATTGCCAGTAATAACATTGTGTGTATTATAAATTCTATTTTTAATTGGTGCTATATCCCATTGCTTTAGGAAAACTTGGCTGTAGAGAAAATGTTAATACTATCCATTACATAAAAACCATCCAAAATACCTGTTAGTCCATGGACTTCCCAGACAAATATCCGAATCTGAAAATAGAATTACGGGATTGTGTGTAGAAAGAAGAATTATCCTAAAAAATACTGGCTCAAAAATTTAAGATGGACCCCAAGACATTTCCAGCTTGTCTCAATTTTCTATTACAGGTTCCAAGAACCATTCATTGATGTCAAGATCTGAAGAGCTCATGTGGTCCGCAAATTAATCTAAATCTTACCTCTTCTTTTTTTGTTTTTTTGAATCGGAGTCTCACTCAGTTTCCCAGGCTGGAGTGCAGTGGCACCATCTTGGCTCACTGCAACCTCTGTACCGCCCTCGTTTAAGCAGTTCTGCTCCCTCAGCCTCCCAAGTAGCTGGTAGTACAGGTACCTGCCACCATTCCCGGCTGATTTTTTGTATTTTAGTAGAGACGAGGTTTCACCATGTTGGTCAGGCTGGTCTCGAACTCTTTACCTCAGGTGATCCACCTGCCTCAGCCTCCCAAAGTGCTGGAATTACAGGCATGAGCCACCATACCCAGCCAATCTAAATCTTTTTTGAGCCCAGTTTATATTTTCAACCCATATGCTCACTTGGGAAAATAGGTTTCAGAAATTTTCCTATCTTCTTTGTAGAGTAGTACTTCCTCTTATTTGCGGTGTATCTACTTCCTTCAAACAGAAGGAGTTTCATCAAATTCTGCTACTGCACGATTTGGTTCAAGAGTCCATAGTTCACTATTTCTATATGACTTGGTAAACTTTAACCGGATTTTCGTTACACTTTCTGCCCATCTCTCCATTCCCTCTGTCACTGCTTTTCATCCTTCCAGATGGATAAATAAGAACTTTCAAAGCCTGTCGTCAGGTAGAATCCCTTCTTGTCCTAAACGTTTTGATTGATGATGTCTGGAACCTTTAATAGTAAATCAGGGTCACCAATATTGCATATCTCAGTTCATGTAGGTACAAGCTGGAATTTTTGTTGTTGTTTGTTATTTATCATATTTTGGATTCAGGGGATATATGTGCAGGTTTGTTAGATGGATGCACAATGGTGAGATTTGGGTTTCTATTGAACCCATTACCCAAATAGTGAGCATTGTGCTTAATAGGCAGTTTTTCAACCCTTAGTCCCCTCCTACCATTCCCACTTTTGGAGTATCAAGTGTCTATTTTTTCTGTCTTTATTTCCATGTATACCCTTTATTTAGCTACCACTAATCAGTGAGAACATTCGATTTTTTATTTCTGGATTATTTCACTGAGTATAATTGTCTCCAGCTCCACCCTTTTTGTTGCAAAAGACATGGTTTCATTCTTTTTTATGGCTGCATCGTATTCCATGGTGTATATGTACCCCCCTTTTTTATCCAGTAAACCATTGATGTACACTTAGGTTGATTCTATGACTTTACTATTGTGAATAGTGTTGTGATAAACACATGAGTGCAGGTAACTTTTTGATAAAGCAATTTCTTTTCCTTTGGATAGATACACAGTAGTGGGATTGCTGGGTTTAACAGTACTCCTATTTTTAGTTCTTTGAGAAATCGCCATACTGTTTTTCCGTAGGGGGTGAACTAATTTACATGCCTACCAACAATGTGTAAATGTTTTATTTTCTCCACATCCTTGACAGACTGCAATTTTTAAAGGAGCAGATTCAGTATATCTATTTCCTTTTATTAAATAGCATTTCTCTTGTATTTCTCAGTTTAAGACAGTGAGATCAACAGTATTATGTGATTACCACTACTAAGTTTAATACCTACATCATTAATTTCTAATGGTGGGGCCAATAGAAATAATTTTTGAAATGAGAAGTTTTGTTGAAATCTAAAAATAGTATGATGTAATCAGCATGGTTTGGGAAACAAAGCCTAGCCCATTGGTCGCTCTCTGGTCTTGGAGGCACTCTCATTCACTTCATGAAGCTAGAAAGTTCCATTACATATGCTTTGAAAATCATCATGCTCACCCATTGGTCTTCACTTTAAAAAGGTGGAACTTAGTCTAAAATGCATGCATCCACATTTTCTTAATCAACTCTTTCTTTACAAAACAAATACTTGTGAAATATATCCTTTACATCCTGTTACTCAAATAATCCCCTGGCCTCACCTGTCTATGGTTATAAATGAGATCATATACATGGTTCAGCACAGTTTACTGACCTTGTAACCCTTACCTTTTGGGACAGCAAGACCCCAGCCCTACTTTTGAGGTGTCCTTACTGCGGGTACTTCCCAGGGAGTCTCTAGGATGTTTCTTGCTTGTGTCCCGCCCACCAGTTGTGAAGACTCAGACACATTTCCTATGAGCATGAAGTGGCTCCAGAAAGCTCTCTGTGGTTCCATTCAGGCCGATGCTCTCTGAGGTCACTGCAGACACACCATACTAGCTTCTGGGTACTGCTCTCTCCTTTGCTCAAGAGTGGACACAGACGCTTTCTTTAATACCCCACAGCACAGCCAAGAACAGGTTATAACAGCTAATATCACTTTTTTGGTACAGCCTTAGGTATCACCAAAAGGAAGCAATCTACCAAAATTATCCCTCAGGTGGCAACTACGTATCTTGATGGACATTTCTCTAGACTACGTTTTTGCCCAACTGTTGCAGAAAACACTTTGCCCCTCATATCTATTCTCTCCTTCTTTAGTTACAGAAAAACAATTTTATTCAAGATGGTGATTAATCAGGGTATATGGATATCTTACCCAGCTTCTCTTTCAGCTAGATATGGTC
Source organism: Sapajus apella (assembly GCF_009761245.1). Lineage (NCBI taxonomy): Eukaryota > Metazoa > Chordata > Mammalia > Primates > Cebidae > Sapajus > Sapajus apella. Next base: position 978,683 of record NW_022437009.1, on the reverse strand, counting down.
ACAAGACTAAGTTCTAGCTAATGCAACAGAAAAGACTGGGAAATGCCTCCTTTATGTCTTTTGTACTCCCCAAAAAAGGATGTGATGACAGAGGTTACAGCAGCCATCATGGAACATGAGATGGTCTTGAGGCTGGAAGCAGCTGCCAAGGATGGCAGAGAAGAGAGGAGATGGAGCCCCTGATTACCTACTGAAGCTATCACGGTACCTTTGGACGCTTTGTTTAGGTCATTGTTATTTTGGGGTTTCTGTCATCTGTAGGCAAGCCTAATCCTGGCACCGTAGCAATGAGCCTGTCTCCTTCTCTTGTTCCATATGGCAGAGTTCTGCTTCTCTCCACCATGTGGGAAAAGCCTTTGGCATGTCGGGACTCCTCAAAGCCTCTTCACAAGAGAACCAGGGCCCAGGGAGAAGTAATTCTTTGCTTATTCACAGTCTAAGGCATAGCTGCCAACTTTTCATCTCCTGACCCAGAAGCTGCCTCTTGTCCAGAATAATTGAGAGTTATAATGAATATTCCCTCAGACCCTACCCTCTGTCCACAGGGGAATGGCCCCACCTTATCCTGCCAGTAATAAGCACATCGGGATCAAGTTACGGCCACAGTTCAGTTCCCTCGTCTGAAAAATGGAGAAAATTTAAAATAAACATAAACCATTAATGGTTTTTAAAATACGCTTTTAAGTATTAGTTTTGGAATCCCTACTAGAGTGTTTCTTAAATTAATTTTTGGTTCATTTTACCCACATGTGCATTTTCTCATATGCCCAGCAACACACAGATACGAATCCAGAAATGCACACACAGACTTGTGCATGATTACGCGTACATACAAATGTAGATTTTTATATATGCTCCCACATCAATTTGCACACCCTTGAGCATATACTCTGGTAACTTAATTTACAAGCCCAAAGAAATATGGACTAAGGATTGGTGGATATGAAATAAAAGGAATGGACTAGATGTAGCAAGTGAAGAGACCATGCAGTTATATTACGTTACAAGCAAAAGCAAAAAAAGTCACCCCCATGGTACTCATTTTTAATAGCATAGCAATAATGTGACTTTTTAATATTCTCCCGAGGTAGGCTCAGTGAGAGGCTGATTAGGGTCATGGGACCATCCAGCGCATAGCACAGTGTTGCTGCTAAGCTGGTCTGTGTCCACAGCTGGCCATCTCACTTGCCGCTTTTTGATAGAACTATCATGAGCTACCACAAACTCCTTGCTAGTTAGCAGCAGGGAACTGCAGTCTTCTTTTCCAGACCTATCATGGACACCCAGTAAGATCTGAAATATGACTGAATGATCAGTGTACTTTGCACAGATGCCCGCCACCCCCAAAGGCTGCCTGCCCTTCATTGGGTATGTACAGTGAAGCAAAGTAGCCAGTTGAATGCAGCAAAGTGCCAGATCAAGGAGACAGACAGTGGGAAAAGGGAGCTGAAGTTGAGATAAACATTCTTGTAAATATTTTTGGTACCTATGGATCCCCATCTATGTACCCTATATTATGTGTAGCCAATCGAGCAAAGAGATTTACTAGTTGCCCCTCCCACTGTGGGAGATTTTGCACTGAAACCCAAAGGCCAATTAATTCATCAAACCAAAGTTTAAAACCTTTATGATGAAGTTCTGGAGGAAGGAAGGTAGGAAGAAATATTTCAAAATAAGTGATTTTTGCATTGTTACATCAGAAGAGGTCCTTGGTGACCTCTCACCCCCTGGCCTGGCAGCTGACTTGAACTTATAATTGCTGAGAAGGTAAAGATGTTCTAGGATGGTATCCAAGGAACAGGACATCATTGCTTCCCTGGAGAGGCTTCACTAGAGATAGAGACAGACAGGCAGACTAAGACTTTTGTTTGAGTATCCATTCGCTTTGTTTTCCTTTTCATATTTTCTTCTTTCTCCCCCTACTTATGTCATCAACTGCTCCGCTCCTTTCCTGGTGTTTGAACTCATCAAATTCAGTACTTGTTATGTGTTCACCACAGCCCAGGCCTGCTGTCATGTCGCCAAATCACACACATTTGGGTCTTTTCATCTTTCTTTATAAACCAGTCTCTCCAGTCTATTTAATCATGTTGGCAGTTCTTTTCTGAATTCCACCTAATTTAAAAACAAGCGAAATTCTCCACCCCTGTGGATTTAAAAGCAGGCGGTTACTAACCCATACAGAGCTCCTGCCTGGATCTGATGCTTGAGGAAAGATATCCTCATGCTTTTAAATTCTCAATTCCCAGTTTTTCCAAGAAGTGACACACTGTAAAAGGCCAGGGAAGGTAGTAAAAGAGAAAAGGACTTGGCTGACCAGAGCTGAAGGCCATTTTGATTGTGTTGGCATTTGCTTTTAAATTTTCTTTTGGTTGATCTATATATGTGATAGTCACACCTCCTACAGAGTTCCAGATGCAAAAATATGTACAGGGAACAAAGTATTCCTTCTATGCCTGTCACCCAGCCTATCCAACACCGAATAGGCAACCATTGTTACTTATTTCTACGTGTATCGTACCTGAAATATTTTGTTCATTTACCCAATAGGTATTTATATCTGTGTGAATGTGACTCTACCCACCTCCATTTCCATGCAGATGATGATGCACACTATGTGTTGCTTTCCTCCTTGCTTTTTCTACTAGCAGTATATTTTGGAGACTTGGAGGATGGTCTGTATCCTGACAAATAACTCCTTTAGTACATTTAATGGTTACATAGCATCTATAACATAAATGTACTATAACTTTACAGTCCACATTAATGAGTATTTAGATCCTTTCAAATTTATATGTGCGTGTGTATGCATGTTCAGGCACACACCTCTATATGCACACACATGCACACACACACACTCACACACATATATACCCTTAACCCACTGGGGCAGTCCTGGGCTGCTGCTTATACTTGTGGAGGTGTTTTTATGAGTTCTAGGAAAATCTCAGCCATTTCTTTCTACTTTCTCTTTTTCTTATGGGACTTACAATGAACATCTTGTCAAACGTTTCACTATATTCTCTATGTCTGCTATCATCCCTTGTATGTTTTTCTTCATCTATATTTCTAGAAAATCTGTGGAGTGAGTAGATAGGAGGAAGCAGATGTGTGTGTGTGTGTGTATTTGTATTGTATATGTAACTGCATATTTGCATACATAAAATATATCTTATATAATACATTTTTATATATTTCTATAATTTTAAGAGACTGAAGGAAATACAATGAAAAATGAAACAAGTAAAGTCTTCCTACTTTGTTCATTGGAATTAACCACTGATATTATGGGTCCATTTTCCTGCTTCATAGAATCCTTGGTAACTTTTTAGTGGATACTAAATACTGCAAATTTTACCTTGTTGGATGTTTATTATTTTGGTAATCTTGTAAATATTTTTGAGTTCTTCTGGTTCATTTTGGTCTTATTTTTAAGCTGTTAGGCAAGACCAGAGAAGCATATCATAGGGATACTCCCCCCCATCCATGAGCCAAAACGCTTACAGTACTTCACGTGATGCCTTGTGAATTTTCAGGTGTTTCACAGTAACTGTTTCCAGTCCGTTGTGAGACGTTCTCTTTCGTCCTTTCCGACGGTTGTTTCCCAGCCTCTGGGTCGTTTGCTTGTTTACTCACACACATTTACTGAGCAGTACTGAGTCGAACACTGCAAGGGGATCCTCTGAAGATCACCAGGGTTCTCTCTCGGGACAGCGTTTTTCTCTGGTAGTCTGCCCTGTGAGCTCCAGCCGCCTTGGCCTTCCTGGACTCCAGCTCCATCTCCTCAATTTCTTGAAATCATTGGGCTATACTGGTTTCCCCTTCCCTATGCTGTGGCCTCAAAACTCTTTCCAGGCAATGAGCTGGGGCAATACTAGGTTCATATAGTTTGTTTCCTGTCTCTCAAGGATCATTGTCATTTGTTGCCTGTTGTTGTCTAATGCTTTTTAAAATAATTGTATTTTTTTTCATAGTTGTTTCAGACAGAGAGGTAAATATGGTCTCTTATTCCTCATGCTTGCTTCAAAATCCTTTATTTTTTTACATTTATATCTTTAATTCATCTGGAACTTCTTTTTGATGAGATAAATATAGTTTTAATATTTTTTCTAGGGTCAGCCAGCTGTCCAACATGTTTTGAATTCTTCCCTTCCTTCCTTACCTAGTCTGAAATGTCAACTTTGTCATAAACCAAACCTTCATAGAATTTGAATCTATTTCTGAACTTTTTATTCTGTCCCATGGATTTTCCACGTTTTTATCTAATATTAAACTTTTTTACTTATTGAAGTTCCAAAATATATTGCATTGTCTAGTAAGGGTAACTATCTCTCATTTTTATTTTCAAGATTTCTCTGAGTATCCTCACATTATTTTTATGCATGAACTACAAGTTCCTTCTTAAATATTGCATATACTATTTATTGGAATTGCATTAAATGTATAGGACATAGATAAATTTGAAGGTGGCAAAAAGAAGAGTTGGGAGAATGTAAGTTCAATCACTTCAATTTTCATAGTGAAGTAGGAGGCAAAGACACAAAGATGGGAGCAGGTAGAATAGGGTGAGATGGACACTAAAGGTAAGTGGTGAATGTTCCAGGGTATCATGTGTGCTCTAGTGAGTGAAGTTATTGGATGTCAGGTAGGAATTGCTCTTCAGCGTATGCAACGCATTGGCCAAATATCACAGGACTAGAAATGGAGAGACATCACTGAATATTTGTACTTCCATGTTCCCTTTCTCTGAAAATATAAAACATGCTACCAATGAGTCCCAGAATTAGTATTTGTTGTTACCGAACCATGGGTCTCAGTAACACAGACCCAAACAGATCTTTGCCCTCCCAAACAATCTCTTGTCATTTAATTTCTTTGAAAATGCCTGTGTCTGTGGCTCACTGTTATATCTCCAGTACCAAACATCTTGCCTGCTCATAGTTGCCATTGAAGAAATCATGGTGGAACGAATGGATTAATTCCTGAATGACTTCCTTGGATTTCCACTTAAGATACTATGTTGTTATCTCTGCCAGTCTTTCTTCAGATTCAAGGCAGCCAAAAATTTAACCTGCTAAAAATTCAAATGGACAATTCACCAATTATCTGAAAATGTAGAATATATGGTGGATTTCCTCTGCTTTGCGAACTAGTGCAATGTCTTAAACTGTTGTTTGAGAAAATGCTTCATTCAATCTTAGCCTTTTTTTGGTTTGAAACAGAGTTTTGCTCTGTTTCATTCTCCTTTCTCATCCTCTTGAGTAGCTGGGATTACAGCCATGAGCCACCACGTCCGGCTAATTTTGTATTTTTAGTAGAGACAGGGTTTCTCCATGTTGGTCAGGCTGGTCTCAAACTCCTTACCTCAGGTGATCACCCACCTCAGCCTCCCAAAGTGCTGGGATTACAGGCATGAGCTACCACACTAGATCAATCTTAGCCTTCTTAAACCTACTTTTTGAACTACCTAAGTTATTGTTCATGTAAGTAGGCTCATGGAAGATCTAAGAAAAGAAAAAGAACTTATGGCAAAAGTGACCTGATTTCATTCAACATTTATCTCAATAATAGAGATAAAAAAGGGAAGAAGTCCACATTGTATTTTTTTTTTTTATTGAGATGGAGTTTCGCTCTTGTTGCCCAGGCTGGAGTGCAATGGCGTGATCTCGGCTCACCGCAACCTCCGCCTCCTGGGTTCAGCCAATTCTCCTGCCTCAGCCTCCTGAGTAGCTGGGATTCCAGGCACGTGCCACTATGCCCAGCTAATTTTTTGTATTTTTAGTAGAGATGGGGTTTCACCTTGTTGACCAGGACGGTCTCGATCTGTCCACATTGTATTAATGTGTGATTCTACATTTGGCCCTAAGTGAACTGCACACTCCGCTATTTGAACCACCCAATGGTTGTGAAAAAGAAGACTCTCTTAGGTAAAATTTTCCAATAGTTATCTGATAAATTAGATGTAAACGAGCATATGGTTTAAATCAGTACAGTTTCTTCACTCTAAAACATCTCAAGGTGATTTCTAATGGAGAAAAGCAGGGTGCTCTCTTTTCAGGAATCAAGTTTATTATTCTGATAGGAAGATATTCAAGGCAGTCTTGATGCAAGATTCCAGTATTAAACAGGAAAATGAGAAGATAAAAATCAAGAATTCACTTAAATATTTTAGATATTGCCCTGATGAGACCTTTTGTAAACCATTTAGATTCACTTGAAGCCTGCTTCCCTCTTTTAAAATTTATGTTATTTTATTTTAAGGGAAGCAAGGCTTGAAATGCTTTAACACCCCCTCAGAGACTGTTTTGCTATTACATGGCCCATAAAAAGCAATGTTTGGATGATTTAAGGGGAAACGAATCAGAAATTTAAAGGTTCAGTTTTCCTTGTATAACACAAATTGGTTTTTTTCTCTCCCTCCAGATTCAATAGAAATTGCCCTTAGGGTAAAATTGCGCTTGGATTTTATTTAAACAAAAAATATTGTCTATGAACATGGAGATAGTAATGTCTATTATAAAATATTTTTATTTTAAAACATTTAGAAACTAAATCTTACATTTTTCCATGGATCCACAAGGGATTTCCCAATTTCTGCAGAAGGAACAATTTTCTTGCATCAAACCTGGTCAAATAAATTCTGTGTTTCAGAGCTAGGTGGAAATGTGATCTCAGCTCCCCAGGGGATGTTTTCATGAGGTTTCTCTCAAAAGCTATTTTAGCCTTCTCAGTTACACACCCCGAAGGGCTGATGATGGTGTAGTCTAGGATATCTCTGGAACTGGTTGGTAATATATTAAACGTGGTTAATTTTCATAGATTCAATATTTATTTATTCTTACATTTAAAATAAGATTTTCACTTAGGCATTGAACTTGTGTGATACAAGCATTTCTAAATGGGTTAATAAGTGGCTTCACCCTCCACTGGTATAAAGAAAAATGGAGTCAACAAATTGCTTTTCTTTCCTCACTCTACCCTACTGACTGACGCAGGAAAATTCTATCATGTTTCTGGGCTGCAAGCTCCTCCTCTGTAAATGAGAGTTGTTAGATGATCTCTGGGATCCCTCCCACGGCTGATGGGTAGTGTTGGCACAAAGTAATTATTCGTGAAATGGTAACATTTATTTTTTTTGATGACCTCGATTCATGGTGAGTATTGGAATATCTTAGTTTTAAATTTATCTGGGAAATCCCATACTCATATCTATTTGGCTAATTATTAATAATCTTTGTAAAAACATGCATACATATCTTCCAGATAGTAGCATGCCATGGTAGGAAGAGCCTAGACTTCGACTCAAAGGTCTTGCCTCATTACTTATTAGCTGTGTAATCTTAGGATCATTTCTTCATTTTTAAAAAAAGTTCAATTTTTTCATTTGCAAAATGAAACTGAAGGTAATTCTATTGGGTACCATTCTTCGTTGCAAATAATAGAATCCACTCTAGCTAGTTTAGGCAAAAGAAAATTATTGAAAATATTAGGCAATTCAAAAATTCCCCTGGAGGACAAGAGAAGCAGACTTAGGAAGTATGGGGCCAGAAACAACATCAAATCGCACTGTACAGTCTGCTCCATCGAAAACGCCATCACTGCCAATGCTTGGCAACAACTCTGCTTCCTGCAGAGACACTGTAGCTTGCATTGATAATGCTTGGAAGTAGATGCCAGGAGCTTGGCCGCCGAGCTCCTATGGTCATGTTCGCCTGGGATGGACACCATGCATGTTTGCCTTCTTGTAGCATTACCTTCCAAGGTTGGGCTCACATGGACACAAAGACTCATGCTCTGATGTCAGCAACAAGGGAGCCTGGAACAGTGAGTTCTGACCCCACTTTGAAGAGTTACAATGTGGAAAATTCTCCAAACTCATAAAAGATGTTTAGAACATATTAGGCATTCTCAAACTACTACACCCAGGTGAGAATCAATGCCCCAAGTCAGACCCCCTGGGCTAAATGTGTGGTGATTACTGCCTTTTAATGTTGGTTTGCTATTTAAAAAAAAACAAGGTAGATGAAACTTAAAAACAATTGCTAGGAAATTGAGATAAATGTGCTTTCTTTTTATTTTGAATATATATTACATATATTATTGTAAAATTTGTATTACAAAAATTCATGATCAGACAAGAGAAAGCAGTAAAGCATATTCAAATAGGAAGAAAGGAAGTCAAATTGTCTGTTTGCAGATGACATGATTATATATCTATAAAACCTCATCATCTCAGCCCAAAAACTCCTTAAGCTGATAGGCAACTTCAGCAAAATCTCAGGGTACAAAATCAATGTGCAAAAATCGCAAGCATTTTTATACACCAATAATAGACAGGCAGAGAGCCAAATTGAGTGAACTCCCATTCACAATTACTACAAAGAAAATAAAATACCTGGGAAACAACTTACAAGAGATGTGAAGGACCTCTTCAAGGAGAACTACAAACTACTGCTCAAGGAAATTAGAGAGGACACAAATAAATGGAAAAAAATTCCATGCTCATGGATAGGAAGAATCAATATTACAAAAAGAGCCATACTGCCCAAAGTAATTTATAGATTCAATACTATTCCCATCAAGCTACAATTGACTTTCTTCACAGAACTGGAAAAAACTACTTTAAATTTCATATGGACCCAAAAAAGAGCCCATATAGCCAAGACAATCCTAAGCAAAAAGAACGAAGCTGGAGGCATCATGCTACCTGACTTCAAACTACACTACAAGGCTACATTAACCAAAACAGCATGGTACTGGTACCAAAACAGATATATAGACCAGTAGAACAGAACAGAGGCCCCAGAAATAACACCACACATCTACAACCATCTGATCTTTGACAAATCTGACAAAAACAAGCAATGGGGGGGAAGGATTCCCTATTTAATAAATGGTTCTGGGAAAACCAACTAGCCATATGCAGAAAACAGAAACTGGACCACTTCCATACTCCGTATACAAAAATTAACTCAAGATGAATTAAAGACTTAGATGTAAAACCTAAAACCCTTAAAAACCCTAGAAGAAAACTTAGGCAATACTATTCAGGACATAGGCGTGGGCAAAGACTTCATGACTAAAATACCAAAAGCAATGGCAACAAAAACCAAAATTGACAAATGGGATCTAATTAAACTAAGGAGCTTCTGCTCAGCAAAAGAAACTATCAGAGTAAACAGGCAACCTAGAGAATAGGAGAAAATTTCTGCAATCTGTTCGTCTGAAAAGGTCTAATATCCAGAATCTACAAGAAACTTAGACAAATTTACAAGAAAAAACAACATCAAAAATTGGGCAAATGATATGAACAGACACTTCTCAAAAGAAGACATTTATGTGGCCAATAAACATATGAAAAAAAGCTTGCCATCACTGGTTATTAGAAAAATGCAAATCAAAACCACAATGAGATTATTATCTCACACCAGTTAGAATGGCAATCATTAAAAAGTCTGGAGACAACAGATGCTGGCAAAGATATGGAGAAACAGGAACACTTTTACACTGTTGGTAGGAGTGTAAATTAGTTCAATCATTGCAGAAGACAGTGTGGAGGTTCCTCAAGGATCTAGAACCAGAAATACCATTTGACCCAGCAGGCTTATTACTGGGACTGCTGGATTATAAAGCATTCTAGTATAGACACATGCACACCTATGTTTATTGCAGCAGCATTTGCAATAGCAAAGACTTGGAACCAACCCAAATGCCCATCAAATGATAAGCTGGATAAGGAAAATGTGGCACATATACACCATGGAATACTATGCAGCCATAAGAAAGAATGAATTGATGTCCTTTGCAGGGACATGGGGGATGAAGCTGGAAACTATCATCCTCAGCAAACTAACACAGGAACAGAAAACCAAACACCACGTGTTCTCACTCATAAGTGGGAGTCGAACAGTGAGAACACATGGACACAGGAAGGGGAACATCACACACCAGGGGCCTGTAGGGGGGTATGTGGAAAGGGGAGGGGGAGCATTAGGACAAATATCTAATGCATGCGGGGCTTAAAACCTAGATGACAGGTTGATAGGTGCAGCAAACCACCATGACACATGTATATCTATTTAACAAACCTGCATGTTCAGCACATATATCCCAGAACTTAGAGTAAAATTTTAAAAAATCAGGAAGTACAGAAAAATTTGTAGAGAATAAATAAGTACCACCCAATAATTCTACCAGCTAACAACTACTCTTACCATTTTGGTTCAAATCCAGACAACCATCCAATATAGCTACCACATATATATGTATACATATATATATATATATATATATATATATGTATACGTATATATATATGAATGACACATATTCCTGTATCATACATATATACAATTTTATTTGTATATTATTATACTCACAATAATTACATTTGGTGTTATACTTAATTTTTTAAAATATAACATAATTAATTAATTAATTTTTTTGAGGTGGAGTTTTGCTCTGTCACCCAGGCTGGAGTGCAGTGGCAAGATCTCGGCTCATTACAACCTCTGCCTCCCAGGTTCAAGCGATTCTCATGCCTCAGCCTCTCAAATAGCTGGGATTACAAATGTGCATCACCATGCTGAGCTAACATTTGGATTTTTTGTAGAGACAGGGTTTCACCATGTTGGTTAGGCTGGTCTTGAACTCCTGACCTCAAGTAATCCACCTGCCTTGGCCTCCAGAAGTGCTGGGATTACAGGCATGAGCCACTGTGCCTGGCCTCCAATTTAAAAAATTTAAATAATATGTCATGGGCATATTTTCTTGCTAATAAATATTGATCAATATTATCACTTTTAATGGCTGCATATTGTGCTGTTACATGAATATAAATTTTTTTCACTAATCACATATTCACAGGTAGTTTCCAAATTTTTGCTTTTATTAAGAGAATGATGGTAATTATCTGTATAATCAAATGCATACTTGGAGTAATTCTTTTTTTTTTTTTTTTTTTTTTTTTTTTTTGAGATGGAGTCTCACTCTGTCACCCAGGCTGGAGTTAAGTGGCACCATCTTGACTCACTGAAACTTCTGCCTCCCAGGTTCAAGCAATTCTCCTGCCTCAGCCTCCTGAGTAGCTGGGACTATAGGTGCCCACCAACACACCTGGCTAATTTTTGGATTTCTTTAAGTAGTGATGGGGTTTCACCATATTGGTCAGGCTAGTCTCGAACTCCTGACCTCAAGTGATCCACTCACCTTGGCTGCCCAAAGTGCTGGGATTACAGGTGTGAGCCACCACATCTGGCCAAGTAATTCTTTCTGATGAATTTGTAGAAATAGAATCACTGCTATTTCAAAGTATAAACAATTGAAAAGACTTTCAAACGTGCAGCCAAATTAGCCTCAGAAAACTTATAACAATTTCTACTTCCACAACATTTGGATGTCTATTTCCCCATATTATCACTGACACTAAATATTATCCACCTTTCTTATTTTGACCAATTTGCTAGGAGAAAAATATTTCATTAATATTTAACTTGCATTTATTTACTATTTATATATATTTCATACACATTTATTATCTACTTATATTTCTTTATTTGTGAGCTCTGTGTTTATATTCTTCAACCACTAATGGATTGATATTTACTTTTCATTGGTTTTTAGAGCTCTTCATAGAGACAGTAAATATGTCTTCTATATGTCCTCCACATACCTTTTCTTTGAGATAAAAATACATACAGCAAAGTGTGCAAGGCTTAAGTTTACAACTTCATATGCATATATCACATAACAACCACCCATATCTAGCAAATAACAGTTCTAGTGCCCAAGAAGGGCCTTCATGTTTCTTCCCAGGCAATACGTCCTGCAGAGGTAACCACTCTCCTGAAACGATGGATTAGTATTGCCTCTTCATATAAATGGAATCCTACATGGAAAGGAGCCATTATGTCTGGGAATGTCATCTATGCTGATTGATGAAAAATAGCCCACTTCTCTGAGCTACAATTCACCAGTCAGTGAAATGAAGATAATAGTAGTGCCTTTCTCATGTGGTGGTTGTGGAGATAAATGAGTTAATGCAAGTAATTATGTTATGAGCAGATATTAATTTAATGAGGTAATACAAATGCTAGAACAGTGTTTGGTCTATGGCAAATAGTAATACTTCAGAAGTGTTAGGTACTAGTATTATGCTACTTGGTTACCTTTGCTAATTTTTTATTTAGAGATTTTATATTGATCATTGTAAATGAGTTTAGTCATGCCTTGTGTGTGTGCGTGCGTGTGTGCATGTACTAGCCTTGTCTCATTTTGATATTGAGTTATGCTCATAACTGACACCTTTACCCATCTTCATGTTCATTCCAGTTCTAGAATGACCCCTTACCGCTTGTATCCACCTGAGAACACTACCAAATCTGTCTCCTAGATACCTCTCAGATCTGCTGACTTCTTCATCACTGCCTTCTCCACTCTAGTTCCTGCCTCCATCATCATTCTGCTTGTCCAGTGTAATAAGTGTTCTCCCCATTTCTAAACATGTACTCCTTCCTGTGGTACTTAGGTTAAAACTCTAAGATCCTTATCATGGTCTCCCAGGCTCTTCATATTATGCCCCTGCTTCTCCATCCCTGGCTTGCTCCAGGGATCCTCTTACCCCCTGTTCTGGACATACTCCCTGCCCAGAAACACACTCCCTAATTCCTAGCCTGGCCAATCGCTCCACATTCTTTCTCACTGAAGACTTTCCTAATGCGGAACTATCCAATAGACCTCCCTGTGTAATCATTCATCTCACCCTTCACTTTCTTAGCGCTCACCTAATGTTTAGTTACGCATGTATTTGTGTGTTGTTTAATATCTGCCTCTTAGCTCTAGGGGTTACTTTTCCGTTTGCCACTTTAGCTGACATAATGCTTTGTACATAAGAGTTGCTCAATCAATATTTATTGATGAAATGAGAGAGAGGTTCCCAGTTTCACTGTGGAGACAGATACATAGACAGTAGCAGTGAGAAGAAAAGGCCAAACAGATGTATGAAAACAGATGTTGGGAGCAAAGAAAAGGAAGAAACAAACTCCACTTGCGGAACTCTCCCATTAGCAGGTAACAGAAAAGGTTACCTGTTGATAAGCTAACCTCCCCTTGAATGTTACTGTCTCACAATTGACAATGTTGATGGCACTGTATTGCCGTTTAACACACAGGGAAGGAGCTGGTGCCATACCAGATATTAGATGCACAAGTCCCAAAGAATTGAAGGAGACAAACATTCATCTGAACTCCTGGCTCACACACAGAGCACAAAGGCAGCTCTGATGGGGGCAGACATCTCCTGCACCCACAAGTCCTGTTTATTTTCTCCTCCAGTGGAGGGGGTAATATAGGTCAGCTGCAATGGTGCATCCTGATGAATATTTATTGACCTAAAATGTCATGCTGACAGACATGTGGACAGGCAGAGACAGATTTCTCTTACAGAGGCCTCTCTTCTCTGCTCCCGTGGTTCTGACACAGCTGACATTTCCCTACATGGGTCCTGACTTTTCCAGCTGCTCCTGGGGATGCTGGTGTTTCTCTGATGGGGTCACTGAAGACACTATTCCACATTCTTTTTGGGGGGCTGTGCTGCCACTCAGGCCTCTCTCAAATGGTGGTCTGAAGATGTTGGTTTCCGATTCTTCCAACCAGCATGTGCACAATCAGCTAGCCAGTCTGGATTCCAGTCTCTTCTCCACCAGTTCTTCCCCTTCCTCCTGGATTTCACTGCCAGGGTCATAGGTGGCCAAAATCCATTGTGCATTTTGAAGAGGGAAGTCCTGGGTGACACTAAGAATCATCTTTGTGATACAGAAATGGGTTCTGCTTTTGCTGTAAATACAGATGTTTGGTCACAAATGTGATCCTTTTCTCTCTTACATTCCTAATATTTTTTTTCCCATTTTCTGGTTTTTCTTTCCCATTTCTCCCATCAAAGCTGATTTTACTTAATTAATTTTTATTAGAAAAAATTTATTTCTAAATATATTGTAGGTACAAAAAAAACCGTAAAAAGAGAATGTGCAGGTTAAAATAATGGTTTTAAAGCTACAACTCTTGTAATCACTACCCATGATAAGAGAATTTTTTCCAACCACCCAAGAAGTGCTCTGCATGCCTGTCCCTCAAACATCTCCCCTCTTGCAGCAAAAGTAACCATTGTCCCAACTTTCATTGCAACCACTTCCCACTTTTTAAAAGCAGTCTTATCACCTAAGTGCATATTCCTAAACACTAGTTTAGCTTTGCCTGTTTCTTTTTTTTTTTCCCATTTGTTTATTTTATTGCATTTTAGGTCTCGGGGTACATGTGAAGAACATGCAAGATTGTTGCATAGGTACACACATGGCAGTGTGATTTGCTGCCTTCCTCCCCATCACCTACATCTGGCATTTCTCCCCTTGCTATCTCTCCCCAGCTTCCCACCCCCCACCGTCCCTCCCCTATTTCCCCCCAACTGACCCCAGCGCATAGTACTCCCCTCCCTGTGTCCATGTGTTCTCATTGTTCAACACCCACCTATGAGTGAGAACATGCAGTGTTTGATCTTCTGCTCTTGTGTCAGTTTGCTGAGAATGATGGTTTCCAGGTTCATCCATGTCCCTACAAAGGAACCAAACTCATCGTTTTTGATGGCTGCATAATATTCCATGGTGTATATGTGCCACATTTTCCCTGTCCAGTCTATCGTCGATGGGCATTTGGGTTGGTTCCAGGTCTTTGCTATTGTAAACAGTGCTGCAATGAACATTCGTGTGCACGTGTCCTTATAGTAGAACGATTTGTAATCCTTTGGATATACACCCAGTAATGGGATTGCTGGGTCAAATGGAATTTCTATTTCTAGGTCCTTGAGGAATCGCCACACTGTCTTCCACAATGGTTGAACTAATTTACACTCCCACCAACAGTGTAAAAGTGTTCCTATTTCTCCACATCCTCTCCAGCATCTGTTGTCTCCAGATTTTTTAATGATCGCCATTCTAACTGGCGTGAGATGGTATCTCAATGTAGTTTTGATTTGCATTTCTCTGATGACCAGTGATGATGAGCATTTAGCTTTGCCTGTTTCTTAAAGACATCTTTTAAGTGCCTTTTAATCCATAGGCTTCCCCTTCATCTCCTTATTTTCCTTACAATTTATTCATTGAAAGAGCACTTAATCTAAAGAGGTTCCTATAGCCTGGATTTAGCTGATTGCTTCCCCGCAGTAAAGTTAAGTCTGTTCCTTTAGTCTCCGTGTTTCTGATTGTATCTAAGTGCCCACTCGAGGTCCTCCTCCTCCTCCTTCTTTCCTCTTTCTCTTGTCTCAAAGCATTAGGACATCATGATTAGATGCTCTTCCCTAGAGGGCGTGTATGTCCCAATGTTTCTCTTTTTGTCACGTCAGTTGTCATTGAGGTTTCATGCAGTATATCTCTTAATGCATTAGGATTCCACTGATAGTTCAATCCTATCTGTGATCTTTCAATTCAATTCATCATTCACAAATTTGTTGAATTTTTTATCAGTTATTTAATTAGGCTCTTATGAAATTTAGAATACCAACCTAAAATGCAATAAAATAAATAAATGGGGGGAAAAAAAGAATGCATAGAATACCAATTTGTGAGGATAAATTCCATTTGTCAGGGCAAACATAAATCACAGGTAGCCCTGGAATTGAGAAATAGCTTTGATTTTTGGTAAAATTTGTGAGTCCACAGCTTTCCGATCAATCTTGCGCTGCTCTGTAATCTCGTATTTCTGTTTTTCTGTGTTGAAGATCTCACCTTCCTATGTCTGGGCTTCCGCAGCTGCTTCTCTGTGTGGTAAGCATCAGTAAGATGTTTGGGAATTTTTACATTGCTGATATTAATTTTGGATGAGGTGCAATGACAAATTTCTGGTGTGTTCTTTATAGAGTAACTTGATTGAGGGCCAGAAGTCCAGTCACAAGTAGCAAGCCAAGCCACTGACCAGCTGTTTCAGGAAAACTACCCTCTTGCCCTGTGGCGTCCAGTGAGGGTGATCAGAATGGTCCTGGGAGTGATGCTGACTCAGTTTCCTCACGTGCTGACTGAATGGTATTTTGCCCGTGCCTCAACAGCTTTCGAGGCACGTCTTCAATGGGATAATAACCTAGGCATTTTGTGAAGTTTAACTACACAGATACCACTGTTCTTGTCACAACTAACTGGTTTTGTAGCAGTTGCAAGATGCTGCTGCTTTTTCTTTTTGACCTTGGATTTAGCAGCTGAGTACTTCCTCTTGTACATGGCGTTTCTGGAATACATAGCAGATCAGGAATATGTACCAAATCCTCTGAAAAGGGCAGGATTTTGGCTGCAATTGGGCTTCCCCTTCTTGGCCCTTTTGACCTTGAGGTTACCCCTTTCCACTTTGCCACCAGCATTAGCCTTCTTGGCTTCCGGCTTCTTCTCTGTAGTATCCAGCTTCTCAACCTTTTCACCCGTCATATTGCAAGACGGGAAAGAGAACTCAAATTTGTTGAAATTTAAGTACCCATGTGGTTTTCGTTTCTTCAAAGTGTGGCACACTTTGCATAGCAAAAACAAAAGGAAACCTTAAAAATTTTAAACTTTTATTTACCAATTTTCCAAAAGCCAGTTGGTTCGCTAGCATCCTCTGAAGATATCAATTTGGGGTTTTTTGACAGGGGGTGGAAGTGGGGATGGGGGCAATTTTATTTGTTAAGAACACAGCATGAGATCTACCCTCAGGAAACCTTTAAGTGTACAGCACTTTATTGTTGACTGTATATACAATATTGTAGTGCAGATATCTAGAGCTTATCATCCTGCTTAACTGAAACTTTATCCCTGTTCATTCATAACTCCCCATTTCTCCCTTCTCCCAGCTCCTGGCTACCACCATTCTACCCTTTGCTTCTATACATTTGGCTATTTTGGACACCTCATGTAAGTAGAATCATGCAGTATTTTTCTTTCTATGACTGGCTTATTTCACTTAGTGAAATATCCTCAAGGTTCATATGTTGTTGCATATTGCAGAATTTCCTTCTTTTCAAAGGCTGAATAGTATTCTATTCTACATATATATCACATTTTCTTTATCCACTCATATTTTGATAGGTACAAAAGTTATTTCCACATCTTGGCTATTGTAAATAGTGTCTCAATGAACAGGAGAGTGCTAATATATCTTCAGGATCCTAATTTCAATTATTTTGGATAAATACCGAGAAGTGGGATTGCTGAACCATATGGCATGTGATTTAGTTCAACTTTTAATTTTTTGAGGAACCTCCGTGCTGTTTTCCGTAATGACTGGACCAAATTGATTCCTATCATCAGTGTGGCAAAACTGAAACTCTTGCACACTGTTGGTTAGAATCAATTTGGTTTTTTAGAGCTGATTTTAAGTAGTTCGATAGGCAATACTCATACTGAACTTTGATATTCCTTTGTCTTTCACACACATCACAGGGAGAGAGAGGATTCAGGGAGAAGAAACCCACAGCCTCTGAGTCAGGGGAGAAGTTAGGCCCGCAAAAATGTTGGGACCCATGCAGGAGCTCAGCAAGCAAGCAAGCATCAGAATTGCTCAGCATGACCTCTCCTCTTCAAGTCAAATACATTTGTGTCTAGAGAGGATTCTGTTGGTCACACTCTCTTATAGTCAACACATGGGAAACTATTAAAGAGAGGCCTCTCTGCAGACACTTTGGCTTCCTTTTGTAATCAGCATCTGATCCTTTCTTGAGATGGGGCAATTCATCTTCCATTAATTCACGTTCCTGTGTTCAACCTCCTCCCCGCCCTCTACATTAAATGCTTCTCAAGTCACCTCAATGCTGACTGGTGTCTCTCCTTTTTCCTTTAGTAATAGCTAGGGACTGTGGTTTGGGGCTGCTTTGGAGTGTGAATTGGAGGATAAGATGAAGAGGCTGTTGTCTAGCAAAACTTTTCAAGTGAGATTAGCATTTCCAGCAGGGTCCTAATTGTCCTTTGAACAATTCTAATGGCTTCTTCTGATAATTTTGTAATTCATGTATAATTCACATACCTACAATATACTGTTTTGAAGTGTGCAATTCAGTGGCTTTTAATATACTCAAAAGGGTATGCAGCTATTACCACTGCCTAATTCTAGAATACATTCATTGTTCCTAAAAGATACCCTGACACATTAGCAGGCACTCTGCATTCTCCCTTCCCGTTCCACCCAACCCCTGACAACCTCTAATAATCCACTTTCTGTCTCTATGTGTTTTCCTATTCTGGGATTTTTCACTTAAATGGAATTACATGATAAGTGGATTTCATATCTGGCTTGTTTTACTTATCATAATGTTTTCAAGGTGCATCTACGTTGTAGAATGTATCAGTACTTTGTTCCTTTTATGGCTGAATAATATTCCATAACATGAAATGTAGAACCTTTTATACATTTACTCATCAGTTGATGAAAATTTGGGTCATCTCTACCTTTAGGTTATTATGAATCATGTTTCTATGAGCATTTCTGTATACGTTTTTGTGTGAATACATGTTTTTAATTTTCTTGGATATATATAGCATTCCTAGGTCATATAATTTAGTTTTTTGAAGAACTGGCAAGCTGTTTTCCAAAAAAAGCTGCATCCTTTCATACTCCAACTAGTGATGCAGAAGGGCTTCAGTTTCTCCTTGTCCTCACCAACACCTCTACTGTCTGTCTTTTTAAATCCTAGACATCCTACCTATATGACTTGGTATCACATTGTGATTTTGGCTTGCGTTTCTTTAGTGACTAATGATGCTGAACATCTTTTCATGTGTGTGTTGACCACTATGTATCTTCTTTGGAGAATCTTTTTTTTAAAGTATTACTACATTCCTAGAGAGATTTGTTTGTTGTTACTAATTCTTTCTAGGTTTCTTCTTTTACCTTAGAATATCAGAGAAAGTTCAAGAGTGTTCTGCATCCTTCCCCTTGATCTCATCTTTATGTGGAGATGA
Source organism: Sapajus apella (assembly GCF_009761245.1). Taxonomy (NCBI): domain Eukaryota; kingdom Metazoa; phylum Chordata; class Mammalia; order Primates; family Cebidae; genus Sapajus; species Sapajus apella. The sequence goes on along the minus strand of NW_022437009.1, from coordinate 959,718 downwards.
CTGCACAGCAGAAGCAGCAGCAGATTCCAGGTGGGGCTTAGGGTGGGGAAAGTGGGTGCTGTTCTTGTTTGTGTGATTTGAAAAAACTCCCTGAGTGAGGATAAAAGACAACCACTATGTTAGTTTCTCTTTCCTTGGGTCCTGTATTGAACGCTTTGTCCTTTGATACTATTAGGGGGTGAGGAGGAAGTGGTGATCCCAGAAATCATGTTTCTTTGTCTTGGATGAAGGAGAAGACTCAGAGAAGTACTCCACGGAAAGGTCTCTGAGGCACTGTGACCAGGACTGGCTCCAGTCACCTCTTCCTTTGTCCATCTTCCTTTCTCCAGAGTCTCCTTCCTGCCTGGTCACTGGAAGTCTTCTGAGTGGCTCTCAGGTATCCTCGTAGAGGGGGACAAAGTAAACTTCTTAGTCTTGAGCCTTAGGGTCTCCACCATGTCCCTTAGGGCAATATAGGCTACGAAAGAAGCTCAAATATTGGCCAGGCACAGTGGCTGACGCCTGTAATACCTGCACTTTGGGAGGCCGAGGTGGATGGATCACCTGAGTTCAGGAGTTCGAGACCAGCCTGGACAACATGGGGAAACACTGTCTCTATTAAAATACGAAAAATTAGCTGGATGTGGTAGTGCTCACCTGTAATCCCAGCTACTCCGGAGGCTGAGGCAGAAGAATCTCTTGAACCCAGGAGGCGGAGGTTGCAGTGAGCAGAGGCTATGCCATTACACTCTGGCCTGGGCAACAAGAGCAAAACTCCATCTCAAAAAAAAAAGAATCTCAAATATTATCTGTGTGCTTAGCACTGTGCTGGATGTAGGGTAGGGAGTTCTAGAATAATAGGCTATTTCTTTTCTCTTGTTTATTCAAAAAACATTTTTTCAAGCACTTATCACATGCCAGATTCAGTGCTTCCCTGAAGGAGACCAATTTGGAGAAAAACAACTCAGAACTCAACTCATCATTTGCTGTGTTCCATGTGGATAGCCCCCATGTGAAGCAGAGCCCCCGAAGAGAAGAGGCAAACGCAGTGTGCAGCAAAGCCCACCTAGGTGCAAGTCAGGAGGAGCGGACGGTGATGCAGCTCCCAATATTGGCTGGAGAAGCTTGGACAAAGAGCCCCAAACTCAAGGAGGGAGAAACATCATTACCGTGGCCTGCAGGTGGAAACCACAGTTTTGTCTTGAGCTACTACATATTTTCCTGAACTCATCTCTTACATTCTAGGAGGCTCTCTTATTCCACATGCTAAAATTATTTATGGAGGCAGCAAGTAAACTTAATCCATCAGCATCTGCTAGGAGGAGATAACTATGTTAAATATAATCTTATTAGGCTCCCTGCACCTTTCTGATGGCTGTTTCCTTTTCTGTTGGTGTCAATTGGTTCTCCATTGCTGGTTTAAGTTTTCTACTCGATAAGCAAAGGTTTTGAATTCATCTTGATTAAAACAGTGAGGCTCCAACTCCATCCCGCCAGCTTCCTTCAAAGTTCATGTATCCTCTGTATTCAGATCAGCCGCCCAGGGCACAAAGAAAGATGAGCGATGAGCTAGGACAACAGGAGGGCACCAGGCCAGATGCTTCAAGGCATTCAACTTCCTTCTTGGAATAAAATCACTAAAGGGTTTTATCTCTCTGGAATGGTTTAGGTGTGGTTGAGGGAAAAAAAACAAAACACAAAAACGAAGAACAGAAAATTAGCAGATATTGCTCAGGTCTCATCCAGCCATTTATGTTAAGCTGCACTGTCTAAATTAGACTAGGATCAATTTCTTTAAGCTGGTGGCAGCTTCCCACGGCTCAGGAATGCCCATAAATTCGGATTCTTACAAGATGTTCCATTTAGTAAGTTGGCGGGTAGGCTCGTTATGTAGAGGACGTCAGGAGAGAGAAGCTCGGACTGCTATTAAATATGTATGATGACATTTTCTATTTGTGCATCAACCACTCTATCTTCTGCCCTCATACAAGACTGCCTTCTTCTCTTTCTGCTGCCTCTTTGTTCTTTCTTTATTCTTCTTCTATATGTATCTAGCTCTGTTTCCGTGTCTACCTTTTTCTGCTAAATCAGTATCTTCCCTTCTTTGCCTCTTCCTCTTCCACTTAACTTTTTCTCTCCCATTTTCAAATGAAAGACCTGGTTCTGATACTAGTACATTTTAAAGAAGCCACTTTACCTCTTTGGAAAATGGTTCTGCGTCTGTCAAATGCAACAATTCTTAAATTTCTCTCTACTGCTAAGATTCTATGATTCTTTGAAATATCTGATTTGTTCAAATAATCCAATGTTCTTCTCCAAAAATTTCCTCTAAAAACCTGTGCAAATTGACTATGTCATGATTTATAAGCAGAGTCATAACTTAATCCCCTTTTATTTATCTTTGGGGATTTCTTTACCTAGGATATTAGAAAGTCAAACACAATTTTGACACTTCCTTTTTCCCCACTCACAATTTTAGAAGCCTGAGAATATAGTGGTATGCCTCTGCTGCAGCAATTCAGAAATTTTATTAGCGTCAGAAGCTCGGAATCTGGGAAAGAGGGAAAAAGAGGAAGAGAAAGCCAGGAAACGCAATTTTTAAAAATAATTTTTTTGTGGTATCGAACTCCCAAAGATGATTATATATAGCTTAGATTGTATGCCTACTTTCTATTTTCATGCTCCATGTATTTTCATATTCTTTCCCAGATAGACTAAGAGAGCATTCCTTCCCCCAAAAAAAGAATGATTTTTATTTTCCATATGGTATATGCTAGCAATCCTGGCAGTTGACCACATTTATGTAAACATGCAGAGATACCTATAAATTATTGGACTTACCCCAGTTTAAGTTTCCAACCATGTACTGTAATATTTACAGCTGTTCTTACTTTAGCCTCAGAAGATATTCTGGTCCATTTATACAGCTGATTAGTCATTTAGACTGCAGCCTCTATTTCTTACGTTGTTTGGGGGTGGGGAACTCACAGATATTCACTAGAGGAACCAAGAATTCTGCAACCTGGTGGAGGTTTCCAAACCTGAGGACTCCAACTCCAAATACCAGCTGACTGTCAGTACCCCAGAGCCGCCCTGCACTTTAAGGTGACTTTGGGAGAACGTGGGCACTTCCCCAGAGTATTTAGATTGGGAGTGAGACGCCGAGAGAACTAACAGCCTCACTTTTAGAAATCTGGGCCTTATCCAAAAGATCTGAGACTGGTTGTGGGGTGGGGAGGAGACCCTCGGGGACCTCAATAATATCGCTGTAGGAATCCTGGCGTGAAGACTAAACTGGGCTTTCTCAATTTCCCCCCACCTATCCCTACTGCAAGTCTCATGGTTTACCCCAGGCTGAGCACAGTTCCTTTGAAGGTCCAAAAGGTGGGAAATCCGGGCCCCTATTTTGATGCCAACTTCTGGGTCAACCTGCAGGGGGCGCCCTAGAACAGCAGCTGCCTCCCTGAGCTCTTTCGCTGCAGTACTTGAGGGTTATTTTACTACTATTATTTATAATTAACCATGCAGTTTATTCACATAGCATCTTAAGCTTTAGACACCTTTTCTTCTCCCAAAGTGCCTTTATATGTTATCTTTTTTATTCAAGCCTCACAATCACCAAATAAGGTAGCCTGTATATAGAGGCAAAGTGATTTTACAGAGGTCGGTGGGAATTGGTGGTAGAGAATGGACTAGAAGCCAAGCATCTTGATTTCTAGACCTGTGCTTTTTCTGCGAGAGTTCTTAACAATGAAGATAATAATAAACAGAAAACGCTTCTGCTATTCCTTTTATTTTCATTTTCCCCTTTTAAACCTTGACATGCTTTATTTATGTCAGTTCTCCTGAGATCAGTTTTCATGAAACCCTAGTACTTTACTGGCTGTCCTCCATGCTCAAACAATGTTGAGTAGACTCTCCAGTCTTGTTCTGATTTATTCAGCAGATGGAGCGTTATTATCAATATTTCTTCAGCGTTCGAGGGGGTATTTTTGGATGATAAAGTTAGTTTCCATTTATCATCATTTTATCCCCAGTGCTGGCTTGGGAGGCTTTGATTTTTGTTGTATGAATGTGAACTGTGAGATTGCATTCAACTTGTTCTGTTTTCCAAACCAAAAGAATGGAGATGGGGAACAGAGTGCAAATCTATCTGGTGGGCTTTGGCGATGAAGTGGACATTTTTACTTCAAGGGAAAGCTGGTATTCTACCAGATCGTTATCCTTACCTCTGTAGAGCTGGAAGAGGTTATATAAAACATTAAGTAATTCCAGTTCAAGGCTTTTGTTTTCACTAATGCAGAAAATAAGATGCAGAGACGTCAGGAGATTGAGATCATGCAGCTACTTGGTGGCAGTGCTAGAAGTAGACATCAGGTCCTTTGTGCCAGGTCTGAGGCATGAGGTCTGACACACTGTCTGGGAAACCACAGGGCTTTGCACAGACTAGGGCTGGCTACGCCTGGAGAACACTCAGGGGACTGTATGTGACTAATGTGAATCAACTTAACAAACCCTGAATGAGGCCACCATAGGGAAAACCCTGCAGGGCATTGCCTGGAGCCCCACATGCCCCTGAAGGCTGCCCCATATGGCCAGGCAACAAATGCTTTTTCCTCCGTTTTGCTCTGAAGGGCACAAGAATCAGGCCTCCTGGGATGTTGCTATGTCTGCATTGGAAAACCCTCTTAGGACCAAAGTCTTGATCTGGATGAATGGGGCTTGAGCTTTTGCTGTATTTCCTGTGGTAACTAAAAGAAAGGCCATGGAGAAGCTGTCCTACCAAATCACAGGAACATGGCAGGACTGAGGAGCAGGAACACACTTTGACTGTGGAAGTCATGGAGTCCTTAAACCCAGGAAGGAGCTCTGTTGTTGTTAATGGTGACCTTGCCAGAGCCGCAGCTCAGAAACAGGAAAGAAGGTGAGAGAGACCTGCATGTGGGTGTGTGTGCCTGTGTGCTGATCTGACTGCAGGGGTGTGCTGTGGAGACTGAGCCCCACTGACACCAGGAAGGCAGGAATCCCTGCTGCCCATCTGACAAGAGTCCCTGCGGGCCCCCCGCTTCCTCTCTCAGAGGCAGTGATCCTGGGGGGGCGGGGAGGAGGCGAATTTGCTAAGAATAGCCATGGTCTTTAAGACTTGCCCTTTTCAAGGAATCAATAGAATTAGAAATGAGATATTAGCTCTAATCAGTGACATATGTTTGGGTTCTTAGCCCCTAGGAAAAGAATTTCTAGCTGTGGTTCCTCAGCACTTGGAGAAAATGCAATGCAGCAAGAGCCAGGCACATCCATCTAGAGCTGCGGATTCGGGAGCACCCCCACCTGTCCTCTGGAAGGCTCCGGACAAAAGCACCCCTTCTCACATGCTGTCAGTCCATCACCTGGTCTGATTAGAAGCGGCCAGATTTCTGAGTAAGCATCGCCTATGTGGCCTTTCAACAAGTGTAGAAGAATTTCAGTGCACACATCACCCCAGGCAGAGCCAGGAAATGGAGGCTGGAGGAGACACCCTCCCCAAGGCCACCAGTCCTTTGTCTTATTTGCTTATGTTTTTGAGATGTGGAGGTGTTTGGAGAATTAGGCACATAGTGAGAGGATGTTTTGATTTTTGGTTTTGTTTTACTTTTTGTTGTATAAAAATGTAAAGCTACCAGTAAGTTGTGAGAATAGCCAAATGAACCCCCATGTCCCCTTCATATATGTTCACTATTGGTCAGCCGGTTTTTTATTTTTATTTTATTTTTATTTTTTTAAAATGGGGTTTCACCATATTGGTCAGGCTGGTCTCGAACTCCTGACCTCAGGTGATCCACCCACCTCAGCCTCCCAAAGTGCTGGGATTACAGGCGTGAGCCACCGCGCAGGTTTTAACTGCAACCTAGGTTTCTCATATGGTTTCCTGACTACCTACATCAAAATCACCCCTCAGACCCTTTATTCAGGATCTCATGGCAGCTGGGGCTGCCATACTTTGAGCAATTCCCCAGGGAGTATTCATGTGCTGAGACCTATGAACTATGCTTTTGTAGGCCTCACACTGAGTCAGGTGTCTGTTAATTTGCCCCTTAGTTCTTTGTGTTACCAATGAGTCTCCAGAATATTGTGCTAATTGATGTTTTCTCTTTAGGTCCTGCCTTGCACTACCAGAAAAATAAACAATAAAAATCAGCTCCTTTCTTTTTCTAAAATAGTACTCTTCTACTGAGCTACTATGAGACCCTTATTCAAACTCAATAGACCTGCAATGAAAATAAAATGTCATCTTCAGATTTTTGCCAACTTTTAGATAATTTATGATTCACCTGGAAAGTTGGCTTCACAGCCCTGGGCTTGTACTTTATTAGAAATGTCATCTGTGAATTATTTGGGTATAAGTAATGCGTGTGAATACATGCACACACACACAAAACACTAGTAGAGCTTTTAAACATCAAAATTTAAGTATTCTAAAGGAGCAAAGAAGAAAATCAAATTTGCGGAGAGATTCTAACTCCAAAGTCTAATCTACAGTTGTTTATATTTTGTGGTCTGTAGCATGTCATTTAAAAGGAAAGGAGTTAAGGAAACAGGGAGGGGCAGGTGGCAAAGGACAGGGATTGGTGTTAGGAGTGTACAGTATATTAGCTGTCAGCATGTTAAAATTAGAGTCAAGCAGCAAAGTCACAGCCAGGTAAGAGAAGGGAGCCCATCCTCATATGTGCCTTCAGATACTCACTAAATGATTCTCATACATGTTTGATTCCTCACATCACATACTACACTTTGCACCGAGCAGGTGCTCAGCATTTGAATGTTCATATGAATGCCATTCCTCGGCTTCTTCTGAAGGTGCCACTGACATAATTTTAGTGTGTAGAGAGGGCTTGCTCGAAGACCTGGGATCCTGCCTTAGGGACCCACATTATGGTGCCCCCTGTGGCTTCCGCTGCTCACCACCACCATGTTGCACAACTTTGGGAACCATATTCATTTATATAGAAGATAGTGTAAATGGAGACCCCAGAGTTGGCACCTGGCAGCTCTGACTGTGCCCTGGACACCCTCTGGGAGAAGTGCTGTGGTCAGTATGGGCATGCCTCCCAGGGCTGGCAGACTGGAAGTGTGTGGTTCATATTTACCTTCCTGTTGTCCATTCATTCACAAATGCTACTCTTCTGGTTTATGCTGCTTGTCCAGGGAATGGGCCCTCCTCCTCCCCCCGTTATCCTTGACATGTCTAACCTTGTTCTACAAGTATAACAAACCCTGAGAGTATCTGGGATGCTTAAGTTGAAGACATTCCCTTTATTGAGGTTCTAATGGAAAGCCTTAGAGTTATGGCTCTTGTAGAAATGCAGGATAAGTATGATATTTGGGGCACACACTTTTTCAATTAGGGGCAGCTCAAACCCAGTATTGCTCCTCATCCATCTCAATCTGAAGGCTGCTGGGGCAGCTGCTCCTAAACATCTTTGCACACTTAATCTCAAACCTCACTCATGCAGCTTCTAAATTTTTAAAAATTAATCAAATCTAAACCTTACAAAGTATACACTCTGATTTATATGAGTTTTGGCAAAATAAAAATGTTCTTAGTTGGAAACGACAGTGTTGGGGGAATAAGGGCTGGAGAATGATATCAGGGTACCGTGTTTTGATGGGCCAGCGGCAGCTCCCAGAACTCAGTTAAAAGACTCTCAACTTGGTGTTGTATTGAAGTTGGTATATTCTCCCATCCTTACATTCATTTTTGAGCCCTGCTTTCGATGACAATTCGATGACAAAAGCTCTAGAAAGTCCAGTCTCAGACGAAATGGTAACAAGCTAAGCAGAGATTCTGTTGCAGGAGCTGGAGGTAAAAAGTAGGGAGGTGGAATTATTTCTGGCTCGGGAGCTCGTCTTCTGGAAAGTTACCATACTGCACAACGTCCAGGGCCCAGAGATGCCAGTGAATTCAGACTGACCGAAGCCACTGCTGTCCAAGAAGGTCTCACATAATGAATCAATGTGGCACCGGTCAGTATAGGATGGTAACACGTACGTAGGCCTGGCGCGAGTTCATTGTGCTGAGTTACTATGCCATTGTAAGTATTTCCCTGCAGTGGGTTAACCTTGGTCTTGACCTTAATTTTCAGCAAACTTTAAGCTGTCCCATAAAAAGCACTGAAAGCTGAAGCCTTTTTGCTGACAGTGCTCTCCTTCCTTGCCATGGGTGGGGGACTGACAAGAGTAGCCAGGCTGGCTAAGTGAGCTGGGGCTCACAGCCGAGTGCCAGCCCCAAAAAGAAATATTCAGTGATCAATAAAGGCAGAAGCCTAGTTATACAAATTAGACTGTCTGATGGATAGCTCTGGCTTATTTTTTTTTAATTTATTTTTAAAAAATTATTTCCTATATGCTTATTTTATTTTATTTTTTTATTTTTTGAGACGGAGTTTCACTCATGTTACCCAGGCTGGAGTGCAATGGCACGATCTCGGCTCACCGCAACCTCCGCCTCCTGGGTTCAGGCAATTCTCCTGCCTCAGCCTCCTGAGTAGCTGGGATTACAGGCATGCGCCACCATGCCCAGCTGATTTTTTGTAGTTTTAGTAGAGACGGGGTTTCACCGTGTTGACCAGGATGGTCTCGATCTCTTGACCTCGTGATCCACCCGCCTCAGCCTCCCAAAGTGCTGGGATTACAGGCGTGAGCCACCGCGCCCGGCCCTAAGTGTTTATTTTAAACCCTGCCCTGTTAAATAGAAGGTGCTGCTCTTCTGACATATGTCCTGTAAAGTAAGAGTATCTCCTTCCCAGATACCTGCAGAGCCGGGGCCTACCCAGTTCTGAAGCCAGTCTGACACAGACCAGTGCTTTTTCATGGGCTCAGGCCTTTATCCCATAGGTCTGGAGCCTGTCATGTTGCTATAGGCATCACACCTAGTGGTGTGGTGTATGGTATGTAGTAGACACTAGGAGACAAAAGTGAAAAGGCTTTTGTTCCCGTATTTGCTCTGACTTGAAGCGCTGTGAACACACTGCTAAGGAAGCCCAGAGGCGGGAAGGAATAAATCTGCCTTGAAGGACAATGAGGAAGGCTTTCCAGAGGAGGCAGGCATTGAACAGGACCTTGAAAGCTTCACAGGACTTCACTGAGCCAGAGGATGGAGAAGAACACTCTTAGGATAGGAAGAGTTGAAAAATCCCAAAGAGGCATGGGAGACTATGAAGTGTTTGGACAACGGGCTACACAGGTTGGAAAGGGAGGTTGGAATCAATTGTGAAGAGCTTAAAGGTCTGAACTTCATCTCATGCAGCGAGGGAATGAGGGTAAGGAATCAGATAATAAAACAGGCTATCTGCTCCTGAAATAATCAACACAGAATTTAATTATCTTCTGGTGGATGCGCTGTAAAGCAAAATGAATTTTAGAGCAAAGGGCCTGGATTTGAATCCCACATCCGTTAATTACAAGCCATGCGATCTTGATCAATTTTTAGCAGTAAAAAGAGGCTAGTAAGTGTATCAGTCTCACAGGGTTGTTAGGAGAATGAAAACAGAACAAAAGAAAGTGAAAAACATCTCTGGCTAGATCCAGTGGTTCACACCTGTAATCCCAGAACTTTGCGAGGCCAAGGCAGATGGATTACTTGAGGTCAGGAGTTCGAGACCAGCCTAGCCAACATGGAGAAACATCGGATCTACTGAAAATACAAAAAACAGCTGGGTGTCATGGTGCACACCTGTAACTTCAGCTACTCGGGAGGCTGATGCAGGAGAATTGCTTGAACCCAGGATGTGGAGGTTGCAGTGAGCCAAAATCATACCACTACACTCCAGCCTAGGTTACAGAGTGAGACTCCATCTCAAAAAGAAAAAAAGAAAAGCACCTTCTATGCTGTACAGAATTATGCAAACGGTAGTCACTCATATTGCTATTTGGTACCAAAAAGAGAGATGTTGGGGTAGTATGTATTTGTTTAATTTTTTTACTTTTTGTTGTAGAGAATTCTTGGTTTTTCAGCAGTCCAAATCATTTGCTTTCCACATGTCACGAAAACCCTTATTAGATGTATTACTTCTAAATTTAACACACAGCCTAGCATGTACAAGAACAAAAGAAAGCTAGTGTTGGTTTTAGTACTTTTCCGTGCCAACCACGAGGCAAACATCATTTTATTTAATCTTCACTATAACACTTTGAGGCTCCTATTGCTCCCATTCTACAGATTAGGAAATTAAAACGGAAAGTCAATTAACATGTCCAGGATAATTAGTAAGTGACAGATAGAACTTTGATTTGAATGCCATGTCTACATAGCATTCTAATACCTGGGCTTTGTTCCACCACACTGCACTAGACAAGACACATAGTTGGTGCTCATGCTAAACAGCCCACACCTGTTTTCCCTGGTAACCGCCCCAACTTCTTACCCTTGATAAAAGCCCTCCTGAGATGGCTATGCTTTTAAAACACAGCTCCGTGGCCACAATAGATGGGACTGCTCCTGATCCAACCCGAGCTAGTCACATTCCCCTTTTTGTAATTTGAGACACTCAGCATCTGAGCCAATCATCTGTGGGTATCACCGTGAAAGGATTAGCAGAATTAGGACCTGAACCCACAGTATGGCAAGCCAAATTCAGACGCAGGCTGGAGAATGGGGGAGCAGACCCCACAAGTCAAGACCAGAATGTCCCGAGAGGAGAATGGAGCTGCACAGACAGGATCAGAGATGAGGAACCCTGTGCTCCGAGGCAGAGTGATGGGTGAGGGTCTGTCTCAGCCCCTTGTGGCCTTCCAGTTCTCAGCTCATATTCACATGAGATCTTGATGACCTTACAACAGTCTCCATCTTTATTGAAACTAGCTCGTGCTGCAATCAAAAAGCCTTGACTAAAACAGCTCATAGTCTTGCTGGATGATTGGCTGATAAGTAAATCTTTTTACTTTTCTAGGTGTCTGTCTTCATCCTAAGGAGTCAACTACTATACATTATTGATTTCAGTGTAATTCTTTGGTCTGTAAGTCATTCTTTTCACTGTGGTTTTGGGGTCATTGTTCTGCAAGGATGAATAAATAATGTTTTATAAATCACTCATCCAAGAAAAATGGGAAGATGCTAGAATAAAGGTGTTTGAAAAATATTCATGGGAATTTTAGAGGATTGTAGATGGTCTGAATACCTGTGAAGACATCGTCTCATGTATCTAAAAACTATATAATGCTTCATCTCAATGTATTTTAAAAATTAATTTTGTTATAGGCTAGGATCTGGGGTTTTGCTTTTGATAATAACATCAAAAAGGTTTTTAAAAATTGTACTTTAAGTTCTGGGGTACGTGGGCATAATTTGCAGGTTTGTGACATAGATATGTATATGCCATGGTGGCTTTCTTTTTAACATACATTAGAAAGGGCATACGTGCAAAAGTAAAGAAACATTTTTCTTGGGATTAGGCAAAAAGCAGTGAGAGATTACACATTTCCTTAGAGGAAAAATCCTACAGGCAAACTTTTAATGCCAGGGAGAGGAATAGTTTATTACCTAATAATGTAGATGAAAAGAACAGTTATGCATTCTTTTTCAAAGCGGTATACAGAAACGAGGGAAAGGCTAAGAAGTTAACTCGTTTCTGTTTTGAACTCTATTTTTAAAATATTCTTGCTCCAAACTTTACTTACTGTCTTTTAAATGTCATCGTGCTCCATTGTAAGTCTTTAATTTTATTGCTTACTAAAAATTCAATTTTTGTGACAAAAGGCCTAACATTCAGAAAGAGTGCTATATTTTTTTCTGACTCAGTTACCACCCAGACCTAAGGGGATGCAGAGAGTGTGGATACCATGGCTACCGCCAAGGCAGCAGCTTCTAAGACCAGTGCTTGGGCAGAAAAGAAGCATCGCCTTTGGAATATCAGTCATGTCGATATGTATTAATAAAACAATGGCAGGCATCATGCTTTTCAATGTACCAAATTCATTTCCAATGTGAACTTTCAGTATGTGGAACACCTGCCAGCTGCAGAGAAATGGAAAATACACTGAATTAGGAGTCAGAGGGCTAGGTTGCCATCTGTCACTTTTACTTATGTGCTATGTGGTCTTGGGTAAACCATTCAACTTTTCTGGCTCAATTTTCTCATTGATAAAACAATGATGGTAGGAGAGAGATCTTTGAAAATCTTCACTTTCTAGGAGTGGGGAGTTCAATCTTCTAAAGGGGTTGTGGGTACTTCCTAGAGTAAAACAGGCACTCCAAACATGCTGGCTCCTTCCTTCATTTCTTCATGCAGTACTGAGCATGGACAAAGCTACAGTAAAGCTGGCTTTGCCAACCAAGTGCAGTGTGATCTACGTCGTCTGCCTGTACACCCTGGCCCAGCCACCCAGTGTTCCTGCTGCCTGGGGGGTGGAAGAAAGCACGAGCCAGTGACGCTACCTGAGCAGATGGAAACCCTGTCTCTTAAGACTGGAAGCACCTGGGGCGCAACTCACTCTTTTTCATATTTGGATTTCAAAACAAAATCTCTAAACTGGATAGCAATCTAATTTAAAACTAGAATGACCAAGTGGTTCCATTGATTCGTGTCTGGGAAATAGAAAAAGCAGCTCCACCAGAAATATTTAGGAAAGGAGGCTCTGAGCTGAGGGTGGACCTGGCTTGGGAGGCATCAGCATGAGGAACTGGAAGTGGACAAGGACAAGGACATCTCAATATTTCTTCATCAATGGCCAACTGCTTCGTAAGACCGGATTCTCCATTTGGGATCAATAATCAGTGCTCAGCTGATATTCCTTCAAGCACATAAAAGTGTGGAAGCAATCACACTGTGGGGGAGTTTCCACCGGGCTCCAACCATGCTTAGGTGGAAGAAAGAAAGCTGCCCTGGAGAGCTCAAGAGAGAGAGAGGAAGAGAAACAGCTGTGAGCATCCCTGGAAGAAAGAAATACATATATATGCACACAGGGTGGGAAAGACAGCAAAGGAATGGTGAAAACAGACAGCAGGAAACAGCACATTTCTACTCATTTTACTTTTAAACACATAATGGTCTTGTTTTAAAAAAAAGTCAGGGACAGGTTCATACTATATGATAATTTGCTTTTTTAAAAAATGAGCCAACAAATCAGGCTTTAACTTAAAAATTATAATAATGCCACCTTTACTATTCACTATCTCATCAACGTGGGCTTGACAGTACATACTACAAGGTCAGGGTTTAATATTTTAGTAGACAGTAGGGTTTAATGCTATACACACTGAATTAAACTGGTGCTTAACTTGATGTTGGATGAAATTAGACCAATTAAAAGATGAAAATCAGGCCTATGCAACTCCTTCTTTGGGGTAGATTAAAGGATTGTTGGTCTGTAAAGCAATCAAGTTGATAGGAGCATATGTTGAAAAACTAAATTAAGAGCAAGATGGAAAAGGGGGGAGTAGCTGCCACCTAGTGTGCTGTACCACGACTTAATCTTTCTGAGTTTTCATTTCCTCATCTGCAAAATGATTGTACCATCCACCTCACAGCCTTGTTGTGAACAGAAGTTTACACAAAAGTGTATAATAGCACTTGCCTTATCGTAGATACTGAATAAATAAACAGTTTACTTTTTCTGGCAGGCCCCTCTGCCCAGACCCACAGTCACCAGCATTCCTGGCCAATCATTTGTTGGCTACCATGTAGAAATACCTGATATGTCATCTATGGCAAATAGGGTATTGGTGACCGGATCTAAGTTTTCCCTTTTTCCAACCTCGAGGAATGGGAGTTAAGTTATGAGGATGGATATTTCGTGTTTCTTGTTGGTTAGGAGTAGGAAATGGTGGGTATTTTGATGTCTCTGGTAATCATAGACTAGATGGTTACCAGGCAGCTGAATCATTTCTGGCTTGATTGACTTACTGCTGCTCTACAGGAAAATAGCTTTACAGAAGTTCCCAAAGGGAGCTCAGCAATAAGTGTCCACTCCTCTTTGATACCATGCTGGACATTTTCAAATGCAACATCACATTCGCCTTCAGATTTGCCATAATAACAGCTCCGCTTTAAGGAATAAAAGACTAAACTGAGAAGGATTTAATTATTTGCCTGCAGACTTATTTTATTCGGTGTCTATACTGAGACTAAAGGTTAACACTGAGCCTGGGTTCCTTTTAAGCTGGCAGAAGATGAAGGAAATAAGAAAGAGTAAGAACCAAACCTGTCCGTACTGACTTCAAGTCTCCATTGCTTCTGCTGTGCACATCCCTGCAGCATTCTCAGGGCACCTCTGGAGTTGCCCAGCACACGGAGAATCTCTCCAGCCATCCACAGCACCTCCTCAAAGCCTAAGCTCAGGAAGTAAGCCGCAGCCCACTCTGCATGCCAGTGCAGACAGCTACCCATGGAACGGCCTGTTTCAGAACTCACTTTATTTTATTAATGAGTTGCATTTCGCTGACAAGCAAACATGTCTAGGTTGGCCATGAGTGATTCTCCAGAGAGGGCTGAGTTGTGGGATGATTCACAAGGTTGTTGTTACCTGATGTACTGCTATTCTTACAATGATAAAAGAAACTGCCACTTTTAAAACACCTGCTAGCTATATATATATATATGTGTGTATATATATATGTATATATATATATAATCTCATATATATATGCATACATATATATAATCTCATACATATAATCTCTCATATATATAATCTCACATATATATGTATACACATATATATAATCTCATACATATAATCTCAAATATATAATCTTTTATATATATATATATACATAAAATCTCAATTCTCACAATAACCCTATGAAGTAAATATTATTACTCTCTACAGACAATAAGTTTAAGGCGGTTAAGAGGTTTGCTGAAGGTCACGAGAAGTGGCAAAGCAGCACTGCACGATGCTGTCTAATACTGAAAAATATGGCCTTTCCACCTCACTGCAGGCTCTCTTACATAAATAATACTCACACTAAAATGGGGGCATCAAGCCTGGGCTCTGGGATTTGAAGTCTGCTGCTTTCCTAAGTGAAATTCTTCCTCTGTAAAGTTAACTTTATCCCCTCGTCCCCTATACCAAGATAAATTCATGGATCAGAGACTGGAGGAGTGATCTCTGTTCCTTGCAAAGCATCTCCCAAATTTATGATCCTAGTACCTGGGGACCTCCTGCTGGATTAGCCCTGCATCTCTGCTTGCTTCCATCATAGAGGCTAACAAATCTGTTGATTCTTCCTTTCTAATGTTTCCTGTGTTCACTCCTGTCTATTCAACCCCACTGTCACCGCTCTCCTGCAGTATTTCAATAGTCTCCTAACTTCTTGCCTCCAGACTTCCCTTGCTTTTCCCATTCTAAATCCCACTGCGAGCTCAATCTTCTCAAAACATCATCTTGCAATGTCAGTTCTCTTCCAGAAACATTCCAATAACATGATGCCGCCATTTAGACTGATAATGGAAAATAACAATTAATGACATGATATGGAAAAAATGTTCAGAGTATGTTATTAAGTGAAAAGAAAACAGATTACAAAATACACGGAATGTTAATATTGGTGATCTGGGTCGGGTGCGGTGGCTCACACTTATAATTCCAGCAATTTTGGAGGCTGAGGCAGGCGGATCACCTGAGGTCAGGAGTTTGAAACCAGCCTGGCCAACATGCGAAACCCCATCTCTATTTAAAATACAAAATTAGTTGGGCGTGGTGGTGCATAGCAATCCCAGTTACTCAGGAGGCTGAAACAGGAGAATCACTTGAACCCAGAAGGCAGAGGTTGCAGTGAGCCGAGATCGTGCCACTGTACTCCAACCTGTGTGACAGAGCAAGACTCTGTCTCAAAATAAAAAATAAAAAAAAAAATGGTGATCTGTGTGTGGCGGAATTATGGATAATTTTATCTTTTGCTTATCTATAGTTCTTAAAATTTTTTGCAGTATTATTATTGTAATAAGATAAAAAGTAAAAGCTACTATAAAAATAAGAAAAATATATTCAGAGTAGTAAAAAATGAGCCAATAATGAGCTTCCAGTTTTTAAAATTTCATTAGCAAAAAAGTCAAAGTTATCATAACCAGTGTTGGCAGGGAAATGGCTTGCTCATTTAATTGTCAGTGGGAATGCAAACTGATAACAGTATTTGTAGAAGATGCTGTGTAGGATTCATCAAAGTGACACATTCACATAAGTTTTGGTCCAATAATTTTAATTTTAAGAGCTTGTCATATAGAAAGATGGTTCTCAAAGTTTGATATAGACCAACTGCATCAGTATCATCTGAGAACTTGTTGAAATGCAAAATCTCAAGCCCCACCATTTACCTACTAAATCAGAATCTCTAGGGATGAGATCCAAGAATTTGTGTTATAATAAGACCTCCAAGTGATTCTAACGTGTGCTTATAATTTGGGAGCCACTGATATAGAAATACCCTTTCTAAGGAAGTACATTTATGTGAATAAGAGTCACTATACAGTGATAAAAAGTTGCTAAATAGAAGATTAGACTGATGTATCCTGTGAAATGCAATGCATTGGTTAAAGAGAAAAAATATTAGCATGGAGAGATCATTAGTATGTACCACTCAGTAAAAACAGAACGAGTTACAGAAATATATATCTATAATATTACTAACCAAAGTCAAAGCATACTTTATATACTCGTGCGTAAATGCTTTATTTACTTGTAAGTAATAAAAAATTCATTTATTACATATGTTTTTAAAAAGTCCTCCTTTTGGCTTCTTTTGCCTATAAGATAGAATCCAAACTTCTTAGCCTGATAATGAAGGTTCTATGTAATGTGCTTCAAACGTGATTCTCCCACTTCCCCCACCCCACCTCAGTATTTCTATAAATAAACTCTTTTTTTTTTTTTTTTTTTTTGAGACGGAGTTTCACTCATGTTACCCAGGCTGGGGTGCAATGGCGCGATCTCAGCTCACTGCAACCTCCGCCTCCTGGGTTCAGGCAATTCTCCTGCCTCAGCCTCCTGAATAGCTGGGATTACAGGCACGCACCACCATGCCCAGCTAATTTTTTGTATTTTTAGTAGAGACGGGGTTTCACCATGTTGACCAGGATGGTCTCGATCTCTTGACCTCGTGATCCACCCGCCTTTTTTTTTTTAATCAGACTCTTCTGAGAATAGGCTAGTACATAGCGTCATCTCCATTTTGTAGGCGGGGACACAAGTGTCACGGTGGAGCGACTCCTTGTCCGCAGTCACATGAGCAGTATCTGAACCTGGAGCGGGTCCTGTGGTCCAACTCCAGTGCTGCTCCGTCCTCCACGCTAGTTGGCTAATTGTTTCACACATGCTGGTATACACCTCTTTGCCTTTGCTTATGCCATTTTTCTCTCTTAAAATGCTCTGAATCAAGTCTTACATCCTCTACCAAGTTTTTCTCAGGAGGCCTAAACCTGAGGAATCATCCAGGGTCCCCACACCTTGGGGGTAAACTTTTCATCATATATGGAGTCTGCTTAGCCTGTGGGTCTCTGCAGCACTTCAGGTCTATTTCTCTAGGAAGGCTGTCACACCCTAGGGCAGGGACTACTCTCTTCTTTTTTGTTCTCAGTATTGAATCTGCGACAAATGGCTATAGTTGATGAAAATGACGATAGACTTGTACTAACACATATCTGCCATTGATAATGTCACTGTTTTGACTCCCGTAACAGCAGTGACCATCAGAGGAGGCACTCAGAGAAGCAGACCAGTCCTTGGAACCCAGGAGCTGGGATCGGGATGGAGATGAGACTTCTCTAGGAATATCTTTTCATACAGTTTGACTTCTGAGTTGCAGCAATGTCGTACTTCACAAAATTAAATATGAAAAGATGAAAAATAAGCGAGCCTTCAGTCAAATACAAAAGCAAACAAATGAATCTAGCTGTACATCACATTGATGACCTCACTACACACAGAAAGGAATTCAACTAAAATTCTGAATGTAGCACTCTGTGTTCACAGCCTCCACGGGAAAGATTCTAAGGATAAAAATAATTCCAAAGAAATTTTATAGCAAAGACCTGGAACCAACCCAAATGCCCATTGATGATAGACTGGACAGGGAAAATGTGGCACATATACACCATGGAATATTATGCAGCCATCAAAAACGATGAGTTTGTGTCCTTTGTAGGGACATGGATGAACCTGGAAACCATCATTCTTAGCAAACTGACACAAGAACAGAAAATCAAACACCACATGTTCTCACTCATAGGCAGGTGTTGAACAATGAGAACACATGGACACAGGGAGGGGAGCACTACACACTGGGGTCTGTTGGGGGGAAATGGGGGAGGGACAGCAGGGGGTAGGGAGTTGGGGAGAGATAGCATGGGGAGAAATGCCAGATATAGGTGATGGGGAGGAAGGCAACAAATCACACTGCCACGTGTGTACCTATGCAACGATCTTGCATGTTCTTCACATGAACCCCAAAACCTAAAATGCAATTAAAAAAATAATAATAATAAAAGAAGCATTGGTAACAAAAGCCAAAATAGACAAATGGGACCTAATCAAACTCCACAGCTTCTGCACAGCAAAAGAAACAGTCATTAGAGTGAATCGGCCACCAACAGAATGGGAAAAAATTTTTGCAGTTTACCCATCTGACAAAGGGCTAATATCCAGAATTTACAAAGAACTAAAACAGATTTACAAGAAAAAAACAAGCCCATTCAAAAGTGGGCAAAGGCTATGAACAGATACTTTACAAAAAAGACATACATGAAGCCAACAAACATATGAAAAAATGCTCATCATCACTGGTCATCAGAGAAATGCAAATCAAAACTACATTGAGATACCATCTCACGCCAGTTAGAATGGCAATCATTAAAAAATCTAGAGACAGCAGATGCTGGAGAGGATGTGGAGAAATAGGAACACTTTTACACTGTTGGTGGGAGTGTAAATTAGTTCAACCATTGTGGAAGACAGTGTGGCGATTCCTCAGGGACCTAGAAATAGAAATTCCATTTGACCCAGCAATCCCATTACTGAGTATATATCCAAAGGATTATAAATCGTTCTACTATAAGGACTCATGCACACGAATGTTCATTTCAGCACTGTTTACAATAGCAAAGACCTGGAAGCAATCCAGATGCCCATTGATGACAGACTGGACAGGGAAAATGTGGCACATATACACCATGGAATATTATGCAGCCATCAAAAACTATGAGTTTGTGTCATTTGTAGGGACATGGATGAACCTGGAAACCCTCATTCTCAGCAAACTGACAGAAGAGCAGAAGATCAAACACTGCATGTTCTCACTCATAGGCAGGTGTTGAACAATGAGAACACATGGACACAGGGAGGGGAGCACTACACACTGGGGTCAGTTGGGGGGAAATAGGTGAGGGACGGTGGGGGGTGGGGAGTTGGGGAGAGATAGCAAGGGGAGAGATGCCAGATGTAGGTGATGGGGGGGAAGGCAGCAAATCACACTGCCACGTGTGTACCTATGCAACAATCTTGCAAGCTCTTCACATGTACCCCAAAACCTAAAATGCAATAAAATAAATGGAAAAAGTAATAATAATAATAAAAGAAATTTTAGCTTTATTTAGTTAGTTATCTTTTAATAATTATAACGTTACTGGCGTTCTGAAACTATTCCATGCATGCTGTTGGACAAAGCAAATAAGTAAATACATCAATGTCACCACATGGTAGGCAGAATAATGCTCCTTTTTCCAAGATGTGCACACCTAGAACCTATGGATATGTTCTGTTATGTGACAAAAGCAACTTAGCAGGTGGAATGAAGGTTACCTTAATATAAGAAAATTATTGCAGATTATCTGAGTGGGCCCAGTGAGTACACGGGCCCTTAACAGTGAAAGAAGGGGGAAGAAGCATAGGCAAGAAAGATGCAACAGCAAAGGAGAGGCAGGCATGGGAGAGATTCAAAACACCGGATAGAACCTTCATTATCAGGCTAAGAAGTTTGGGTTCTGTCTTATAGGCAATAGAAGCCAAAGGAAAAAATTTTAAAAACATATGTAATAAATGAAAACTTCTTTTTCTGGTTTTGAAGATGAAGAAAAGGGGCCAGGTACCAAGGCATGCCGATGGCCTCTAGAGGCTGGGAAAGGCCCTCAGCGGACAGCAAAAAAAAAATGGGGACCTTAGTCCTACAACCACAAGGGACTACACTCCAACAACAACCTCAATGGGCAAGTAAATAAGATTCTCTCCTAGAGACTCCAGAAAGCACTACAGCCCTGCCAGCACTTAAATTTTAGTCTGGTGTGACCCATGCCAGAATGCTGCAGAAACATAAGATAATAAATATGTGCTGTGTCAAGATGATGTTGATACACTTGTGGTCACGTATACAGCAGCACCTTGGTTTGCTAGGGATGCCATATCAAGTTACCACAAAATCGGTGGCTTAAACAACAGGAATGTCTCATGGTTCTGTCCAAAATCGGAGTGTCAGCAGGGCGGTTCTTTCTGAGGACTTTGAGAGAAAGATCTGTTCTAAGCCCCTCTCTTGGGCTGGCAGATGGCCATCTTTTCCCTGAGTCTTCAGATCGTCTTCCCTCTGTGCCTAAATCCGCCCTTTCACCAGAGTTATTAGATTAGGACCCATCTTAATGACCATATTTTCCTGGATTACCTCTGTAAATCCCTATCTCCAAATACGGTTACATTCTGAAAAAAAGGGGTTAGGGAACTCACTATATATAATTTAATTTATATACATACATGTACATATGATATATAACACATATAATATACACTATATATACATATATATACACCTTTCCCCCAACTATATCAACTGAAAAAAATCCAAAAGCAATAATATTCCTGCAGCAATAAACACACCTAGCACCCAGATCTTGATATCTAAGTAACATTTCCCACTAAAGAAATGAGGGCTCTCTGGAGAAATACGGGCTTCTGGCTGTGGTGCAGGGAAAATGCAAATGAGCCTGGGGACTCCTGATGTGCCACAAAGGAAGGGCCTAAAGATCAATGGGGTCATGTCAAAAGGACGCAGGGTCCTGTCTGAAGAGGTTCCCACTAGCCAAGTTTGGGATAATTTCAGTATCAAGAGGAAAACAACAGTAATGGATTATCATACATTGAATTTTTTTAAGTCCATGAATCCATCATAATACTTAAAAAGCATATTTTTTAAAAAAGAAAGCCATCTAATAAATGTAGAAGAGTGATCAAATTAGGAAATCACGGTATTTTGGCCTCTAATGTAACAACTGATTCAGGCAAAGATCATCAACAGATGCTAATCACTGAAGGTTTTGGTGTTTTAGGATATTTACACAGGATCAGTATATTATCCCACAATTTATTTATTAATTACAAAGGGGAAAACGTACCTTTTTAGTGGACAGATTTGGTGGTTACTACTTTAAATGATCAAACTTAGCAACACCAATAGTAGAACAATCTGATATTCTGTGTGACTTCTGATAAGAGGCATGCATGATATGACATACACTGATACAATCTTTTTAACAAAAAATATTTAACTTGCATCTAACCGTGAAGAACACACATGTAAATCCAGACTGTGGCACATTCTATAGCCGATTGGCCTGGACTCTTCAAAAAGGTCAATATCATTAAAAAGCAAGACTACAACTGAAAAAGAAGATAGAGGAATCATTTCTGATGAAAAGAAACTGAAGAGAAGTAGAGAGTAGAATGGTGGCTATCAGAGTCTGGGGCAGGGAGTTAGGTAAGCAATGGGGAGAAGCTGACCAAAGGGTGTAAAATTCCAGTTAGGAGGAATAAATGTTCAAGATCTATTGCACAGTAAGGTAATCATAGTTAGTAATAATGTACTGTATGTTTCAAAACTGCTAAAGGAATAGATTTTAAATGCACACACTACCAGAAACAAGATAAATATATGAGGTAAGAGATATGTGAAATGGATTGATGTAATAATGGCATAGTGTATACGTATATCAAAACATCTCTTTACTCCATAAATATACAATCATTCGTTAACAAAAATTAAAATTTTTAAAAAGAAACTGACTGCTGGTCTTGATGACTCACAGCTGTAATCCCAGCACTTTGGGAGGCTGAGGCAGGCAGATCACTGGAGGCCAGGAATACAAGACAAACCTTGGCAACATGGTGAAACCCCATCTCTACTAAAAATACGAAAATTAGCCAGGTGTGGTGGTGCTCACCTGTAATTCCAGCTACTTAGGTAGCTGAGGCATGAGAATCGCTTGAACCCATAAGGCAGAGGTTGCAGTGAGCTGAGATCTCACCACTGAACCCTGTCTGGGTGACAGAGTGAGACCCTGTCTCAAAATAAATAAATAAAAATAATAAAATAATAATAATAAAAACACTAACCAAAACGCCAAATGCAATTGACAATCTTGACTAGATTTTCTTTTTTTAAAAAAAAGATGCTATTAAAAGACATTTTGGGGACAGTTTGGAAAATTTTAGTGGGAAATGTATATTCGCTCATATTAGGAAAAGTGTGGCTAATTTTTTTCATAAGTGTGATAATGTTGTGATTATGTCAGAGAAATGTTATACTCTTGGGAGATGCATCTGAAGTATTTGATTCAGTGCAGTGATATCTGCAATTTTAAATAGTTCAGAAAAAATATGATATACTACAGCCAATTCTTACCAGCTCTCAGGAGGAGATAAATATTTAGGAAATTTGCAAGCCAGTTGTTAAGTCATTATTTACTCAAAATCATCCATGGTGGAAATTCCTACACCACAGAAATTGGCAATTACTACAAATGAGGGTTTCTCCTCCCCTAGATCCAGTGTATTAGTACACTAGGATAGGGAATCAAATGCTAATAATTGGCGAAACGTATTTTCAACTTTTGTTAAGACAGAAATTTTTCAGAATAAAATATTGGAAAAAAATAGGTAAAATATCCTTTCTTCCTGGGAGATCCTGGAAACCACAGAGAGAAGGATATGGCAGAGAGACAGGTCATGGTCTGTTCCACGGCCAGCTTGGGACTCTCCCATGGGAGGCTCTCCAGATCTGCTGACTGGGGAGCTTGGCAGTGAGGCTGGCCTGGAGTCAGCAGGAAAGGGGAAGGTTTTCTATTTAAGTTAAGCGTGCACCAGCCCTCTTTCCTTCTTTTTCCTTTGGGCCTGGAGCTGGGCTTCTGGGTTGGTGGATCCTGGGATTTCCAGGATCCTATAGGAAGCTTCTAATTCTAATTCCTTTGGATGAAAAGGTCTAAAGGTAAGGGTAGGTGGCTTATGGCAATTGGGAGTGGCAGTCTGGGCCCCTCTTCATTTTCCATTTTCTCTTCCTTTTCATTTATTTGTCTTTCCACTGCTTGCTCCCTACTCGCTCCCCTCCTCTTCCCTCTCTGTAGTATCCATTTCATTCAGAAATGCCTTCCCTGTACCTCTGCTGGCTCAATGGCACCCACCCTGCTTGGACAGTCTCAAGACTCACCACCTCCACAAAGTCCCCCAACATCATCTTTCTCCTTATCATACCTCATGGCATTGATGTCTGGAGTTAGACGCTGTCATGAACTGCTACAGGACTGAGTTGTGTGGCTGATTTTGTTTTGTTTTGAAACAAAGTCTCATTCCGTTTCCCAGCGTGGAGTGCAGTGGCACAATCACGGCTCACTGCAGCCTCAATCTCCCAGACTGAAGCAATTCTCCCACCTCAGCCTCCGAGTAGTTGGAGCTACAGGCACACACAACCACACCTGGCTAAGCAAAAAAATGTGTATATTTGTATAGATGGGGCTCCCCTACGTTAGCAAGGCTAGTCTCCAACTCCTGAGCTCAAGTGATGTTCCTGCCTCTGCCTTCTAAGGTGGTGGGATTACAGGTATGAGCCTGTTATCTGCAAGCAGGAACCGGATTCCATACACATTTGCTCTGTAAAAAACACTTTTCAGCAGGGCGTGGTGGCTCACGTCGATAATCCCAGCACTTTGGGAATCTGAGACAGGAGAACAGATTGAGCCTAGGAGTCTGAGAAAAGCCTGGTCAACAAGGGAAAACCCCATCTCTACTAAAAATACACAAATTAGCCAGGCGTGTTGGCGCACACCTGTAATCTCAGCTGTTCGGGAGGCTGAGACATGAGTATCGCTTGAACCCGGGAGGTGGAGGTTGCAGTGAGCCAAGATCACACCACTGCACTCCAGCCTGGGCCACAGAGCAAGACTCCGTCTCAGAAAAAACAAACAAAACCCCCTACTCTTTTCTCCCCAGTACAGACTAACGTACAGTATCTGTTGAATTCAATCGAATTCCTTCCTTCTCCCTCTCTTCTCAATTCTCCTTGTTTCTTTTTCCATACCCTCTCCTTCTCTTTCTCCGTTTTGATTCCCTCGGTCTGTCCCAGGTTGGCTAGTGTTCTTTTAGCTCATTTTTGCCCCCTTGCTTTGCTCCCCCTCCTTGGTTCGCCAAGGCTGAAGGTGTTGCTGGACCCCAACGCTGGGCCTCTTCTCAGCCCAAGGGCTTCTCCTTGCTCGGGGGACTTCCCAGAGCCTCACTCTGTGGCGCTAGGAAAGGCTGCCTCAGAGGAACGTACGCGCATTCTACACAGTCTCCCTCAGGCTCTCCATCCCTAAAGACTGTTGGCCTAACAAAGGGAGCATGTCAGGATAGCATGGGACTCTCAGACATCTGCATCACACATTTTTTTCTCTCCCATTCCCTCTCCACCCACCACCAACCCCCTTGAATTCTCCGGACTGATTATTGTGGTGAAATATCACACATTTTCTCAATCTGTACGCAAACCAGGTAGGATTGACAGCTGAAGAAAGCTGCACATTGCCTGGGCCTAAACTTATCTGTTTTCCCTCTGAGAGAAAATCTTTGAGCTCTGTGACAGTGCCTCGAAGCCATGGCCCTCGTCCTAGACTGCCCTGGCCCAGGCAAGCGCCTGACCCCTGCTAATGTGTAGGACCTTTAGCAGCAGAGAGCAGGGGAGGAGGTAACCAGAGCCCCCTGCATGCCAGCGATTCATGTTCTCTGAAGGGATCAGAGTGTTATTGGAAACCTTGCCTGCCAAATGCTGGGCAAATGTAACCAATTTATTAATGCAGAGAATCCAATGTGTGAAATTGGACCAAAATCAGAGAGGCCAGTCATCCTCCTTCCGCGCTTCCTGATCCCTACCAGCGGTGGAGGAAGGCTTATTGATGTACAAAGAGTTCTGTCTTCTGCAGGAGGACGTGGCTGTCCTAATCACATGTGATAGTGACAACAGATATTCCTGACTGGAACTTCAAAGGGCTTGGAGATAATTGTATCCACTATCCCCGGCTGGCTGTGAGGTTCAGCCTGCGGCTTGCAGCTTGTAAGGC
This sequence comes from Sapajus apella, assembly GCF_009761245.1. NCBI lineage: Eukaryota > Metazoa > Chordata > Mammalia > Primates > Cebidae > Sapajus > Sapajus apella. The sequence continues at coordinate 934,426 of NW_022437009.1, read as the reverse complement.
ATGCTGGGTAGGGAGATCGGGAGCTTGGTCTCCTGTGTCCAAGTTCTGCTCCTCCTCAATAGAGACCATGTGAAAATGGAAGAGTGAGAATGTCTCTCAGTGCCTGCAACGCTGACATCCTATGCTGGTTGCTTAAGCTCTTTCCTGCAAAGGGTCTTAGATTGGTCTCAATGTTTCATAGGTGTTTGCAGCTTCTCTCCAGCAAAGAAGAGGGTTCCTTTAGGGCAGAATACATTTTGATATGCCTCGTTGTCATTGGTTTGCCCTCTAACAGGTGATTGAGTTGAAAAGGATGTTAGCAGCCACGTTTATTAAAGGATTATTATATTTATGTTCTTATTACACATTACCTCATTTAATCCCCACACCAATTCTTTATGAGGTAGATATTGTTATTCTCAATTTTCACTTAAAGAAACTGAACTCAGAAAGTCAACCAACTTGCCCAAGATGATAGGGTAAGTGGACAGGATTTGAGCCCATGTCTGTTTAGCCATGCTCTTCGCTGCCTGGGTTTAAGGAGTAGAAACCCAAAAAAATTGTGGGTAATCTGGTAGAATGGTCAAGAAGCAAATGTGGGGAATTTTCTTGCTAGGGCTGCACTGGGATGTCTTTTATTTTGGATTTCTAATTTTCTAAGAATTGGCATACAGTGAAACTAATAGGCATACTTTATATAGCAAAAGTGAATCTTTATCATGATTCAGGTAACTTTTAGAATCTTAGAAGAGATCAGGCTCATTTGAATGGGCATCACTGTCACTGTTTCAGATGATATGGGGAGAGATAAACATCTGGCTGCTTTAGATTCTTAGCTATTTAGATTCTAGGTGAATGTCATCTATTTTGCAACTTGTCACTGTGGGTCATGTCTCAACACTAAAAGCAAAATGATAGTCCGATTAGTAAATTTTGATTTACATGGGAACAGATCGTGAAGACAGAAAATAAATCAAAGATTAAAAAAAAGGAAAAGAGAATTTTAAAAATTTAAAAATAAAAATAAAGAAAAATTAATACATAAAAAAAGATTTTAAAAATAGAGCTAGTGTCTTGAAAATAATACTTTTATAATGTTACCAACACTTGTTAACCGAAGATAGTCTTTTTAGTTGGTTAGGAGTATGACTGAAGATGCTGGGGAAGTCCTCATGCTCAAATGCTATGAAATTCACAAGTTCATTTCTTCCGGAAATGTACCTGATGCACTACACTGTCGTGTATGGATTGGCATGATGTGCCTGAGGAAGGGCAGAGCTACCTTCCCTTCTCTGGGTGCCTTCCCTCCTCCTCCACTTTTCAGTGATGGTTTCTGGGTCCTTAAGGCAACCAGGAGCCACGAGACAGGAGCTACATATGGAGAGGAGGAGGGTCAATTCAGCATCACTGAAATGGGAAGAAACGTTCAGACTTTATTTTGCATTAAAATCCAGCCCAACTCTCTTGCTTGCTGTGGTAGCTAGAAGAGCTTGTCCTATTCTCTCCTTTTTCTCCTGTAAGCTGTTCACTTTCTTCACCAAATTTTCTTAGGAGAATAAATCACTCATTAAATAACAATCTGTAAGGCAATAAAGTTATGTATGTACTTAAAAACAATTTCTTAATGTCTGAACAGGCAAAATAACCTTGTTGTTCCCACAATATGACAGCAGTAAAAGATCCCTGAGGATATGGAAATTGGTGTGTCTCTGAGAGGTGAATCAGTAAAATTCACACTCACTGCAGCAATGTCATCTAGCATAAGAATGACAGCTCCAAAAATAATAATGGTAGTAATAAAAATGCAAGAGAGCAATTCATGCTATAGAAGTGTGAATCTAATCAAAAGTTGAGATGGGAATCTTCCAAGAAGAGAGGACTGAAATGTAAGCGTATTTTAGTATGCGGAAATAGAATGAAATGTGTTATATTCTCTCTGGAGAGTGACTGTCAACAGAGATTGGCCCTAAAGGATAAAAAGGACAATCTGAAGAATGCTGATCTTGATTTGTTTAAAGGTGAAGAAGCCATTTTTAAATGGCTTGGAGAATTGAGGTTTTCTTGGCGAAAGTTTACCTACAGTAAAACTTCGCAGACCAGCAGCTGGTAGATCAAGTCTGGTCCACACTGTATTGAGACATATTGTTTTTTAAAATTGAATAAGTTGTCAACTAATTTCAGATAGAAAAATCCATGTATCTAGCTTTTCTTGAAACATTGGGAAGACAGGATTCACCAGGCTAGCCACAGTGGGCTGGAGCTCTAAAGCCACGGCTTCCTCCTTCAGAAGGGCATGTACTCTCCAGCCGGCACAGTCCCCACTGTTCCCCATCATCACCTCCTCCCTGACCTACTTCAGTCACCTATGTTACACGCTTCTGAATCTGCTGGATTTTGAATGTGTGACTCCCTAAAGGGTAAGCATGCCTTCAGCTACTTGAGCTGAAATTCATTTCTTAAGACCCTGAACTCTCCTTGTTCTGATTCCATGCTCAGCATGCAACCTTCTGAGAATTTTGCCTTCTTGTGAAATTTGCCTATAAGGAAAGAATGCATTGACCTTCTGCCCTGAGCATCTTGGTCTATATGAAGAAGAGCATAGAGTAAATGTAAAAGGCTTAGGCTTTGGAGTCTGACAGGTCTGGTTCCAATTCCAGCACTGACACTTACTAGATAAGGTCATCATGAGGCCTCTTAGCACCCTGCCAGGCATCTTCTCCTGGAGAAGGTGCCCTGGGTCATCTTGGGTTACATACCAGAATATTGAAATTGCAAAAACATTTTTATAAGCAACCTTGATACTCTAAGTCACAAATCTATCCCACCAATCAACAAACTTGACCTTCTCTAGAGATTGTGGACATCTCAAACGAATAGAAAGCAATTGATAGAAACACAAACTTTTTGATGGTTTTGTGTTCCAAAGAGGAAGAGGGGCACATGGCAGAAAGAACCTAGATTTTGAACTTAGCCAACTTGTATTCAAGTCCTAGTTCTTTCCTTTATTAACTATATGAACTTAAGAAAGCCAGTCTGAGTCATCAAGATAAAAATTTCCTCCCTACACACCTACCAGAAACTTTGTGAGGATCAAATTAAAGAGTTAGGGAAAATACTATGTAAACTGTAAAATGTATGAAATTGTTAGTATCAAATTTTTTGTAATCCCCAGTGTATGCAAGAGTACTATTAGCAGAAGAAGCCAAGAAGCCTACACTAGGGTTTCTAGCCTGCTAGGGCAGCACTCAGAACCAAAGATTAGGGCCAGGCTCATAACTGTCAAAGCCTGGAGTGCGGTCGGGCGTGGTGGCTCACGCCTGCAATCCCAGCAATTTGGGAGGCCAAGGCAGGTGCATGATCTGAGGTCAGGTGTTTGATACCAGCTTGGCTAACGTGGTTAAACCCCCTTTCTATGAAAAATACAAAAAGTTAGCCGGGCATGGTGGCACATGCCTGTAATCCGAGCTACACGGGAGGCTGAGGCAGGAGAATCGCTTGAACCAGGGAGGTGGAGGCTGCAGTGAGCTTAGATCGCAGTATTGCACTCCAGCTTGGGCAACAAGAGTGAAACTCCATCTCAAAAAAAAAAAAAGCGTGGAGTGTAAATCAAATCAGACTCTGGTTTATGAAATAAACAGTAACATCCTGTGATGATTAGGGTGTAAAGAGTCTCACAAACACTGTTAGTGAAAGTATCAACTGGAACAAAGAAGGTGATTTGTCAGGACCTATCAAAAATTTTCATACGCATACATACCTGTTGACCCAGCAATTTGCTTCTAAGAATTTATACCATAGAAATCCTTGTACAAGTGGGCAAGAGTACTTGTATTACAATGTTCATGGCAACATTGTAAAATAAAATTAATAGCGGGGTGATTAATACATTTTACATATTGCTGCTATGACTGCTGCGTAGCCATCAAGAAGAATAAGATAGATACATCTATATTAAAATGGAATGGTGTCTGTAATGTGTGACTGAGCATAAAAAAAGAAGTTGTGGTATAATATATACAGTGTGACCATACTCAAAAATACAATAGCCTAGAAAAATTCGGAAGGTATACAGGTCTAATATTTAACATTGGTTTCCACTGGGGAGTGGAAGTAGAGTGTGAGAATGGCTGTCTTGCTTTGTACTTTGTATTCTCTTAAGTAACTTGAATTTTTACAATGATCATGCAGTACTTTTGTAATTTTTTTTAAAAATGCAGTTAAAAATCAAAAAGAGGCGGGCTTGGTGGCTCACACCTGTAATCCAAGCACTTTGGGAGGCTGAGGCAAGTGGATCACCTAAGGTCAGGAGTTCGATACCCACCTGGCCAACATGCTGAAACCCCGTCTCAACTAAAAATAGAAAAATTAGCTGGGTGTGGTGGCAGGCACCTGTAATCTCAGGTACACGAGAGGCCGAGGCAGGAGAATCACTTGAACCCAGGAGGAGGTGGTTGCAGTGAGCCGAGATCATGCCCCTGCACTCTAGCCTAGGCAACAAAGCAAGACTCTGTCTCAAAAAGAAAAAAAAAAAAACTCAAAAATAACAACATTAAATTAGTATTTAACTAGGAACAAGAAAATATAAAGAGCTAAAGCTGACAGTAGGAGTAAGGCCAAGGAATACAAGCATGGACACAGAGCCTGGAGATTCCCATGCCTGGGGTTTCCTTCCTAGGTCTTCCCACAGGCCTCATCACTGACATGTCAGGACCAACCTGTCTTCCTGGACTTGTGCCGCTCTGACAGCAGAGCCGATCAATGTATGTATTGTTGTTGATCCTGCTGCAGTACTGGCAGCTGTGGTTCTACTTCTGAAATTCAGGGTTGCAACGCTTGGTCTCGAAGTGAAGAGTCATGTCCACAGGTCAAGGAACTCGGGCTTCTAAAAGAGGATCACCTGCCGTTTTTCAGAATTTAACTGGACTATTGTGACTACTATCCCTGTGCTTTGCTTCCTTATTAACTCCTTATGACTTAGACCTTAGATTTGCTTATAGATTCTGCCTCTGCCTCTGCCTCTGTTCCACTTGAGTAATCTTCTCTTGAGATTACCTACTGTCTGATTCTGGCTCATTCTATGACTCCGATTTTTTTTCTAGGGCTATATCTAGGCATTTTCCTCACACTTTCTTTCATTGCCCAATCCTCTTCCGAAACTACTATCATCCTGTATTAACACTGACGTAGCCGGTCAAGGGGCCAGGATGGGCTGGTAAAAAGAGATACTAAAAAGTAGAAGTTCCCCACATATGGAGCACTAGTCATTGGGGAAGAACTTGTTCTCAGTTTCACATGCAAATCGTGGGGAGAGGACTGAGAAATCAACCAGAATGTCATGCCAGAGTCACGGTGCTGTGGTTTCTAACCGCCCCTGTACTTTGGAAGCAACCTGTCCAAAGTGGTATGTGTTTCTTAGGTTATGACTCTGCAGAGGACAATGGAAGGCCATCAGCTTGAGCCAATCTGTCTCTCGCAGTTTGCCTGGACACTGACCTCTCCAAATGAGGACTTTTATTTATTTTGTAATTCACGATATATCAAGAACATGTGGAAAGATTCCAGGAGTGAACTTAAATTTCTTTTAAACCATACAGTGTGGATCAGAACCATGGCTTCGCATAGTTAGGGACCTTTCTCTTCCTCATGCTTCTCAACAAGCAGGCTAGGGTGAGATGTGTGCATTGACAAGGGAGATGGTTAGAGAGATACGGCTTCTTCCAAGACTGGAATTGAAACCCAACCTCAATTAAGTTAAGAAATTCTCTATTAAGACTGTCTGGCCCTCTTTGCCCTGCCAGCTTTTAAGAGCAGACACAGGATCTCCTTAGGACCCAGGACTTCTTGGCTTCAGTAAAGCAAACACCTGAGAGAGAGAGAGAGGGAGAGAGAGAGAGATGGGGGAAATTTTTTGCTTTGATAGAAGGCAGTTTTAGACTGGTGAGTGGGCAAAAATCTGACCTGAATCCTAATCTCTTAGAGCCCAACTCTGATTTCCTACTCTATCACCCCGTTACATGGCCCACATGGCTTAGATTATTGAATCTTGATCCTTGAACATGGACTGAGGTAGATGGTGGCTGTAGCATTTTGTAATAAAATTCCTCATACATTTTCCACTTCTTCATGCCTCTTAAAATAATCTTTTGGCCTGAATGGACATTTTCCCTTTGAATTCCAATTCTGAATTTCCTACCTAACTAATGCTAGGGAAGAGAGTTAAAAGCACTACGTAAAGAAAACACAATTTTTTTTAACCCTAGTTGTATTTTATTAGGAAAAACATTACATTTGGAGTCAGTCAAAGTTCATGTTCCATCTTACCAAGAGTATATGTTTGCATGAGTCACACAAAAATGAAGAAGGCAATAGTAATAATTCCTGTCTCACCATTTTGTTGAGATTGATAAACAAGAAAGTCCCTACAAATGCACAGTGTAATATATTGTACAGATATTATTTTTGTTATTGCTATTACATGGCATGAATGAAATAATACTAACATGTTTCTGCATTTTAAGATATAGATTTTTTAAGAAAAAATAATATAAATAGCCATAGTCTAGCATACAATTTTAAATTTCCAAGAGAATCTATAAAATGTATATTCATTTTCATATTAGAATCACAAGTTATTCATTGGTTGTCTTTAAACTCTGAAAGATTGCTTTTGTCTCTGAACATGAATAAAAGATTTATTTCCCAAATAGAAATTGTTGGATATCTCTACATAGTGATAATAATTCATTATTATATGTATTTATGTTTGTGGGTATAAAGATAAATACGTAGATCTAGATATATCTATATACATCTACATCTATCTATCTATCTACCTACCTACATTTCTACATATGTATCTATATTTTAAAGGAGAAAGGGCCTTACTTGGGAAAAAAAAAAAAAAAGACGAGAATTTTCTGTTGTTGTCAAAGGCAATTTTGGCTGGGCAAGTGCACAGAAACTAACCTGAATCTTACTCTATGAGAGCCCAGCTCAAATTTCTTGCTCGATTACCCTGTTACCTGGCCCACACACCTTAGATTATTGAACCTGGATCCTTAAAAATGGACTAAAGGATATTGAGGTGGTGGTAAAGCTGGTAAAGTCTGTAGGTAAGTGGGAGACAGACAGAGTCATGTACCCTGTCCTGTTTGTGGGAATTAAAACCAAGTAACTGTTCTTCATGTGCCCATGAAAATCCCAGAGACATTTTCAAACTGCTGTCAGCCTGGTTTTTGTTTCATTTTGGCAATATGTCAATCCTACGCCAGTAGGAGCATGTGTGCTCACACTTACTCATATCCTCACTCCATTAGCATCTAGTGGGCTAGGGACAAGTCCCTCTGCCAAACGCTGGGAATAGAAAGATGACTGAGCGGTCCTCCTGTTAATAGGTAAACAAAAGCAGCCAGGAAAATATATTCAATACACAGCACATCCAGAAGCCAGAAAGGAAATTGTAAGAACTTAAAATTTAAAACATTTATATGGCAAAGAAAAAAAAATCCATAGCCAAAGTCTAAGGACAAATACTACATTGGTTATTCAAAATAAACGTGACAGATAAATGGCTACTTAATTTTCAAAACGCTTTACCAAATTAAAAAAAAAAAGAAAGAGAAAATATAACGACATGCAAGGAGTATAAACAGGTAGTTCTCAGAAAAAGACAGAATACAAAGGTGATGGTTAGTACTGAGTGTTAACGTGATTGGATTGAAGGATGTAAAGTATTGTTCCAGGATGTGTTTGCGAGGGTGTTGCCAAAGGAGATCAACATTTGAGTCCGTGGGTTGGAAGAGGCAGACCCACCTTCAAGCTGAGTGGGCACCATCTAATCAGCTGCCAGCATGGCTAGGATAAAGCAGGTAGAGGAATGTGGAATGAGCAGACTTGCTGAGTCTTCTGGCCTTCATCTTTTTTCCTTGCTGGATACTTCCTGCCCTCGAACATCAGAATCCAAGTTCTTCAGCTTTTGGACTCTTGGACTTACATCGGTGACTTACTTTGAAGCTTTAGGCCACAGACTGAAGGTGGCACTGTTAGCTTCTGGTTTTTGAGGTTTGGGGACTCGGGCCGGCTTCCTTGCTCCTGAACTTGCAGACAGCCCATTGTGGGACTTCACAATGTGATCATATGAGCCAATACTCCTTAATAAACTTCCCTTCCGATATACATCTGTCCTATTAGTTCTGTCTTTCTAGGGAACCCTAACTTATACAGCAAATGACCTGAAATATACGAAGATTCTCAACCTGACAGAAAATATTTAAATGCAATCAAAACAACAAAGAGATATTTCATCAAACAGATAGTCAAACACTAGAAAGTTTTTATATATGTGGGATTGGAAAGAAAAGATTAAAATAAACAAATTTGTATACTGTTGGTGGGAATTTAAATTGGTGCAAAGTTTTTGGAATACAACTTGGCGATGTATTTTAAAATTTTAAGTGTTCTTTGACACACTGATACGAATTTATCCTGAAGATATACTTACAAATGTAGCCTATGATGGACAATATTTTAAAACCTGAAAATAACCTGACTATTCATCAGTGATTATTATTAAAGTTATTTATTGCTACAGTTATATTTTCTTGCTTTTATTTAATTATCCATTAAAGTTATTGCTTTATTGCTACAGGAATACTCTTTGGCCATTACAATTATTTATTTATTTTTTTTGACACAGAGTCTCACTCTGTCAACCAGGCTACATGCAGTGGCACGATCTCGGCTCACTGCAACCTCCACCTCCTGGGTTCAAGCCATTCTCATGCCTCAGCCTATGGAGTAGCCCAGATTATAGGCATGCACCAACACACCCGGCTAATTTTTGTATTTTCAGTAAAGACAGGGTTTCACTGTGTCAGCCAGCTGGTCTCAAACTTGGCCATTACAATCTTTTTTTTTTTCTTTCTTTCTTTCTTTCTTTTTTTTTTTTTTTTTTTTTTTTTGAGAAAGGAGTTTTCCTCTTGTCGCAAGGCTAGAATGCAATGACCTGATCTCAGCTCACAGCAACCTCCACCTCCCAGGAGCGATTCTCCTACCTTAGCCTCCCAAGTAGCTGGATTACAGGCGCCTGCCACCACACCCAGCTGATTTTGTATTTTCAGTAGATATGGGGTTTTACCATGTAGGTCAAGCTGGTCTTGAACTCCTGACTTCAAGTGATCCGCCCGCCTTGGCCTCCCAAAATTCTGGGATTACATGCTTAAGCCACCATGCTCAACCAGCCATTACAATCTTAAAGTAGATGTATATTTGTTGGGATAAAAATGTTTTCTCATATAAGTGAAGAAAGCAAGATGCAGAGCAGCATGTTTAATATTATAAATAAAAAGATTATGGATACTGTAGAGTCACATATACATAAATCATTTTTCAAAGTTTAACAAGAAAGCGTTAATAGTTGGGTGCAAAGATCTGTTAGTGGTGGTATGACATGTTTTACTTTTCTTTTTCTACCTCTATCTTTTTCTGTGTGGCTACATTCCTCTTATTTAAACAAAATAAACTAAAAAGTTAAAAGCACGCTGCCATATGTTGTATGGTAGAGGTAGTGGGCATCATGGGACACAGAGGACAGGCATCTGAACCAGGAAAGAACAAGGGGAATGTCAGGCAAGACTTCCTGGATCAAAGGAGGCTTGGATCAAAGGATGTCTGAGCTTCGTTTCTAAGGATAAGAAGCTGTTAAAGATTGGGGCCAGGATACTCTGGGTAAAGGAAATGGCATTTGCAAAGGCATGAAGATGACAGTGAAGGCAAGACATGTTTAAGAAGTTGTTTTAACAATGTTTTGTTGAAGTGCAGAATAGTCAACAAATTAAAAAGCAGGACATGTAGGTGTCAAATCACCTAAGGTCTCAAATAGCCTCCTAAGGTCTCAAATAGCCTCCTAAGGACTTTGGACCTTCTCCTAAAACAAGGAGAGACAACTAAATAATTCCAAGTGAAAAAGTGACCTGACTAAAATCCATAAAACCTTACTGAATAAATGCAAAGTTACTCAAAAATTCAACTATGTTAGAAGACTTGCTGTATGCACAATGTCACAGAAAGCTCAGCTAACCTGGGATGTGAAAAGTATAATTCCATCCTTGGAAACGCCTTTAAAGATGTGAGTTATTCACTTAACGTTTATTCATTCATTTATTCATACTAATAAAAACAAATATTAAGTCTATTTTATACTGAGTATATGTTATAAGTAAAGCAAATATTCTCAGCTTTGAGTGCAAAGGTGCAACATGCATTATCTCTGTCATCAAAAAATTCAGAATAAAGTGGGAAATAGCTATATTAAATAAATAATCAGAATGCACTCTGATAAGTTCTACAGTGTATATAGTATGGTGGAAACTGTAGAGGGAGTGCTTAACTTATTGGAGGAATTAGAAAATTCTTTGCAGGGCCCAGCAGGGTGGCTCTTGCCTGTAATCCCAGCACTATGGGAGGCCTTGGGTGGATCATGAGGTCAGGAGTTCCAGACCAGCCTAACCAATATGGGGAAACCCTGTGTCTACCAAAAAATACAAAAATCAGCCTGGCATGGTGGCACGCTGCTGTAGTCCCAGCTACTTGGGAGGCTGAGGCAGGAGAAACACTTCAACTCAGGAGGCAGAGGTTGCAGCGAGCCAGAAAAAAGAAAAGACTGCAAGTGATGACATTTGAAATAGGCCTTAAGAGATAAAAGGAGCTCTCTAGGTAAAAAGGGAGGCAGAAAGAATTCCAGAGATAGAAAATAGCAACTAAGCTAAAAAAAAATTTTTTTTAAAGGCACAGGAACGAGTCAACGCATGACAAGAAAGGAACCTAGGCTGGACAGATAAAGGAGACAAGGGACAGAGGTGAAGGTGTGAAGGATTCACACTGATACAGTTTGGATGTGTGTCCCTTCCATATCTCATGTTGAGATGTATTGGATATTGGATGTGGGGCCGGTTGGGAAGTATTGGAACATGGGGGTGGATCCCTCATGAGTGGCTTAGCACCATCCCCTTGGTGATGAGTGAGTTCTCACTCAGTTCATTCAAGATCTGGTTGTTTAGAAGAGTCTAAGACCTCCCCCTTTTCTCTCTTGGTCCTTCTCTGGCACGTGACATGCCTGCTCCCCCTTGGCCTTCCACCTTGAGTGGAAGCTTCCTGAGGTCCTCACATAAAGCAGATGCTGGTGCTAAGCTTCCTGTATAGCCTACAGAACTGTGAGCCAAAATAAACCTCTTTATGTTACCCAATTCTTTTGTAGTTCAAGAGTGTGATGATTGATTGTTCATGCACATGTATGACATATGCCACCCTAGAACCTTGTTACATCAGCACATTACCTGTCTTACCTAAACAAAAAATTATCCACTCTCAGATATTCCTTTAGAATAATACAAATGAGTAATATACACACGAGCCTTTAAAATGACTTTAGACTTTTTAATTCATAGGCCACAGGTTGCTGCTGAAGGTTTTACAGCAGAAGAGGTGTTAGGAGAGAATCTACGTTTTAGAAAGATAGCTGTAGAGGCTGTGAAAAAAGATTGGAGTCTGGAGCCTGCCCTTTAGGAGCTGTTAAAACCATCCTGGCCAGAGATAGGATGAAACTAACTCGGTCCAGGATCATGAGACTGGAGACAGCAAGAGAGATCAGATAAATGATTACAAAGAGGGTAGAATATAACAAGATTTGTTGGATTTCTATCTTGCCCCCAAGCCCTGAGATCGGTAACGTATACATCTTATTTTATTTACTCTTTACAACGACAACCCCATGAGGTAAGCATGATGTACCCCTTGAGAAACTGAGCATCCGGGAGGCTAACTCACTCAAGATCACACAGGCATTAAACGGTAGTGCCAAGATTTGAACCAATGTCTGCCAGATGCCAAAGCCCATGTGCTTTCTGTCTACTCAGATAGTAGCAAGAGGACTTGACGAGGGATTCCATATTCTCTCCAATTAGGGTTCCATCGTGGCTCACTTTCCTAAACTTTGTAGGAAGCCATGCGTGTACTCCAGCCTCTAGCAGCCCTGAGGAAGAATGTATTCCACTAGGTTACGTTGTGCTAAGTGGAGGAATACTTCTTACATTAAGCATTTGTGGAGGCCAAGCAGTGTTCCACCTGTCTAGGTGTGTATTTGTTTTCTATTGTGGCCACAACAAATTATTATGAGCAATTATCACAAATCAAAGCACATGTATTACCTTACATTTCTGTTCATAGTTCACCATGCATCTCACTGGGCTAAGATCAAGGCCGCAGCAGGGCAGAGTTCCTTTCTGGAGGCTTACAAGATAATTCTTTTCTTGGCTTTTAGAGCTTCCAGGGGACACTAATCTGGCTCATGGCCCCCTTCCTTCAGCAGGGACAGTCTCTCTCACATCTCATCACTCTGACCATCTTTCCTGCCTCCCTCTTCCCCTTTAAAGGAGATTTGTGATTACATTGGGCCCATCTGGATAATCCAGGCTGGTTTCTCTATTTTAAGGTCAGGCGATTAGCAACCTTAATTTTATCTGCAAATTTAATTCCCTTCTGTCATGAAAGGTAACATGTTTACAGGTTCTGGGGATTAGGACATGGATACTTTGGAGGCCATTATTCTGCCCAACATTCAGTTCTTTATGATGATTTAGATTTGAATCTTGTATTTCTAGTTTTAGAAATGTACAAGAAGGGGGTCAGGGAAGCAGTGGTGAGTAAAGAGTTAACTAGCCATCCAAGAAGCACAATGACCTCTTGACAATGTTGAGCGTGGTGTACACTGCTGGGCCAAGAGCTGGGCCGTTGGGGTAGGCAGTTCACATCTCCGAAGAAATGCTCATCAAACCATGACCAGTGGAAACCAGGACACCAGTCACCTGGGAAACCAAGTAAACATAAACATAGAGCCATCCATCACTGCCATCTGGAAGAAATTGGGTAGTGAGGGTCTTCCTGTTAGGACTTGCTTCAGTATTTATTTGTGTAGCTGCAGATCCCAAACCAGCCTTTCTGTCAGCGAAGCTTCAGTGAGGAGCATAGGGCTGAATCTCAGCTTGGAATTAAAACATACCACCTTTCTGTGTGAATGTGGATATAAATATTACCAGCAGACAGGTCACTCAAGAGATAGGTGCCCTTATTTCCAATTCTAAACAGTCTCTGTAAGTCAGATGGGGAGACCCTATGTGCTTGTTGGCAATATCACCTTTAGCAGAAGTCTGAATTGCTGGTGAATGCCGCCTGTGTTCTTGCTCTATTCAGGAGCTATGACCTCCAGAAGCTTTGCCCTACAAGCTCCATCCTAGTCAGTGACTTCAGGCAGAAATGTGCAGGGAAAAGATGGTTTTAGTTGGGTCCACCGTATGAGGTGATATGTAAGTTTTGTGGGCTCTCCTCCCAGGAGTCCTTGCTTTTGATGGAGAATGTGTTTTCAGTTGCTGCTCCAATCTATCAGTGGTGATAGATTTGCCCAGCTCCCTTCATATGTTCTCGCCCTGTTCCCCAAGTGATTCAAAGCATATTTACAAGACAGCTGGCTCGGGTTTACAGGGGCCAAGTCTGAGGCATGGATCAGAGCAGAGTAAAGTGACCCACACGGGGAACAAACTTATGACCTTGGCCTCCTAAGCACTATCTCCTTACAGATTCAGCTAATACAGCTCCTGAAAGCCTGCCCTTCATCTAAGTCCACATGCGACATTGAAGCACTCAAAGGCAGCCTGGCAGCAGCAAGAAGAAAAACATTCAAATCCAGTTAGATTTCCTAGCATCACATTGTTTCTTCTTAACTTGAAGATACATTTGGGGGCCCCTAGTCTGGTGACACTGAATTAGAATCAGTCAAACGCTTTCTTGTTGGCCATGAAATACTGTGAGCTACCAGAGACTCTCCCATCCTCATCCACGGTTACAGCGTAAGTTCCTGAAGGGCGTGGCCTGCATCGTACCCAGTCTTTGGCACAGAACAGATGTGTAAAGCATGCCAGTGAAATTAACTGTACAAATGGATAAATTTGTGAGATAAATTCAATTTTTACATGTACCCTCACTTCGCTTTGAAAAGCAAAATTTTCAAAATTCTTATATTCCTCGTAACTCATTTCATGGACAGCAAATACCCTAGAGTAACCGTTAGAAATGTAACACAAGCCTCAAATCCAGCCATATATGCACTTTTAATTTTTTAATAGCCACATTAAAATAAGTAAAATTAAATAGATAAAATTAACGTTCATACTATGTTTTATTTAACCCAATATATCAAAAATATTGTAATTTCACATGCATGTTATGTAAACATTATCAATGAGCAATTTTTCATTTTGTAATTTCACATGCATGTTATGTAAACATTATCAATGAGCAATTTTTCATTCTTCTTCTTCTTCAGTAACGACTGTAGCAGCCCATCTCAATTTGCACTAGCTACATAGCCACATGGGGCTTACTGCTACTGCATTCGACAGCACAGCTCTGGGCCCATCTTCATTTTCCATTCTCTCTTCCTTTCCATTTGACTTTCCACTGCTTACTCCCTGTGCCCCTACTGGCCCCCCTCGTCTTCCTTCTTCTGTACTAACAATTTCATTCAAGAATGCCCTCCCCGTAACTCTGCCAGCTCAATTGCACCCAACCTGCTAGGACAGTCTCAAGACTGGTGAATATTATGATCAATTAACATTGAAATAGCCTTTAGTAAAAAATCCTTACTTTCATTGGCTCATTAGTAATGGCATGTTGATACGTGCCATTATTTCCTCTTTACTGTGGAAAGAACAGGTTCAATTTCAAACGATTCCGTAGTAGTGCAAGGACTTGGAACCAGGTGTTCTTGGTTCCATTGCAAAAAGATACCTCCACTCAGTGGCTTCCTTCTCTCCCTGCTGGTGGGAAAGAAAGAAAACTAAATAGTAGTTCCAGTAAATTATAACATGTGTTGAAATAGGACAGATGGAGGGTTCTGTGTGAGCATTTGGAAGGGGCATTTAACCTATTGTGGGGGAAGTCACAGGAAATTTGGGATTGCAGAGCAGAGTGAAGTGACTCCTACAGGGAACAAACCTATGGCCTTGGTCTCCTGAGCACTGTCTCCTTACAGATTCAGCTTCTGATGGGGTTGCTTTTGAAAAGACCCCAATTAGGTGAGTCATAGTTTTAATCAACTGTCATGTTGCAGTTTATTTCAGGCAAGTGGTTTAGGTAGGCACTGTCACATTATAAATGTCATTACTATCTAAGGCTGGCCTGGGGCTCAGTGAGCCACAGTTTGAGAGTATCTGCCTAATTCTTTCCTAAGCCCATTGCTGTAGCAGCTGCCCCGATTTTAGTGGGCAGCTTTGGATCCTGAGAAGAAAAGCTAGGCTTGTGGAAAACCACACTTGTGCCATTTGCATGCAGCTCCCCGCTTTCCATTATTATGCTCATTTTAGAGCTCCAGGGAACATGCCTGAACCTCTTAGTCCCGCTTTCAGGAGGAGATTGAATTCATCTTGATTCTTTTCTTTCTGATTTGTAAGCAGTAGCAGTATCATAACCCTTCCCAATTTTGTTTCCAGCTATACCTATGGCCTCAGTTTTCTTCCCCGTGCTACTCCAAGGTAGACTTATTTCTGGTTGTTTTGCAGCTTTAAGTTCTGCACAGTCTGGCTGGCCTACAGTGCCCCTTTGCTTGGAACTCTGATGCTGTGATTTTCCTCTGGAAATCCAAATCATCTTTGGAAAAGGCAACCAATTTCTCACCCAAGCCATGTCCAAACAGGTCTGGTCCCCAGACCATGGCTGGCATGAAAAGAGGCTCAGTGTAGCACACAATAGGTGACTGTAGTCTGATTTTAGAACAGATGGTTGGCCATGTCTACACCCTGTGATCCCACCTCTTACCTCCATCAGACCAACTCCTTAGGGAGGGACCCTGACAAGCATCAAGAACATAGAGAAATAAATACATGACTTGTTCTAAAACATAGAGGTGATCCTGCGATTGTCCTGATTAAGACATTTTCACAGTTCATCTCTATGGAAGGGCATCACTCTACCTCTTTAACTATTCTTCCTTCTGATTATCAGCAAATACAATGCCGATTGATGCACAGACATCTTGATAGGCAAAGGAGAGTTGATAACTCAGGAATCGTCCTTGCCCCCAGGTCCCTTTTGTTTAGCTCTATAAAAAAAATGCAGCTGCATGTTACAGGCTTTGTACTAAAGATGTGACAGTGTCGGGATTCACAAAGGAAGGAATGATCAGTTTTGACTGGGGGTGGAAGGTGAGACTCTGTATGTGAGTAAGTGTTGGCAAGGTGCACAGAGATGAGGGTGAAAGAACTGGGAGCTCAGGTATGCAGACGGCAGGCCTGAACCCACCTGGTGTTTTCAGGAAAGTGCAAGGACACTTGTGTGTTTGCTGTGTAGGTATGAGGTATGATAGAAGAGGAGGCTGGGGAGGGAGGAAACATGAAGGACTTGCAACATGGTTAAAGAGTTTGGACTTCATCTTGTAGAGTATACTGAACTGTGCAAATGTCTTAATATATATATACAATATATATAATATATTGAAATATATGTATTAAATATCATACATATATATATTAGACAGAGTCTCACTCTATGCCCAGGCTGGAGTGCAATGGCACGATCTTGGCTCACTGCAACCTTCGCCTCCCAGGTTCAAGTGATTCTTGTGCCTCAACCTCCTGAGCAGCTGGGATTACAGGTGCCCTCCACAATGCCCAGCTAATTTTTGTAATCTTAGTACAAAATTACAAAAGAGATGTGAGTTTCACCATGTTGGTCAGGCTGGTCTCGAACTCCTGACCTCAGGTGATCTGCCCGCCTCGGCCTTCCAAAGTGCTGAGATTGCAGGTCTGAACCACCGTGCACGGCAAAATGGATATATAGTTTAACAGACATGGTTGCCTGGGTGTGGTGGCTCACTACTGTAATCCCAGCAATTTGGGAGGCTAAGGTGGGAGGATCGCTTGAATTGGTCAGTCGGAGATCAGCCCGTGGAACATGGCAAAACCCCCTACAAAAAATACAAAAAATTAGCCGGGAGTGCTGGTGTGCACCTGTAGTTTCAGCTACTTGAGAGGGTGAGGTGGGATGATCGCTTGAGCCCAGGAGGCAGAGATTGCAGTGAGGTGAGATCGTACCACTGTACTCCAGCCTGGGCAGCATAGCGTGACACTCTGTCTAAAAAAGAAGACTATTAAGTATGATATTAACTATATGTTTTTCAAAAATGTCCTTTATCAGGTTAAGGAAGTCTCAACCTGTAATCCTAGTTTGCTTAGAGTTTTCATGAAGAGTTGCTGAATTTTGTCAAACCATCCTTCTGCATCTAGTGAGAGGATGATATGGCTTTTCTCCTTTAGTTGGCTAATACAGTAAATGCTATTGATTGACTTTCTTTTTTGTGTTTTGTTATGTTTTTGTTTTGAGACAGTGTCTTGTTCTGTCACCCAGGCTGGAGTGCCGTGGCATGATCTCAGCTCACTGCAACCTCCACCTCCCAGGTTCAAGTGATTCATGTCTCAGCCTCCTGAGTAGCTGGGGCCACAGGCACACAGCATCATGCCTGCCTACTTTTTGTGTTTTAGTAGAGATGGGGTTTAACGATTTTGGTCCGGGTTGGTGTTGAACTCCTGACTTCAAGTGATCCTCCTGCCTCTGCCTCCCAAAGTGCGGTATTATAGGCATAAGCCAACACACCCAGCGCTATTGATTTACTTTCAAATGTTGAACAGTATTGCAATTAAAGGAAAAATTCCACTTGGCCATGAAATAGCATTATTTTAATATATTACAGAATTTGGTTTGCTAATACTTTGTTGGTTTTTCATGAGGGATATATGTAGTACTATTTTCTTATAATGTCTGATTTTGGTGTGAGGTTAATGCTGACCTCAAAAAATGAGTTGAGTGCTGGGTGCAGTGGCTCATGCCTATAATCCTAGCACTTTGGGAGGTCGAGGTGGGTGGATCACTTGTGGTCAGGAGTTTGAGACTAGCCTGTCCAACATGGTGAAACCCTGTTTCTACTAAAAATATAAAAATTAGTGGTGGCGTGCACCTGTAATCCCAGCTATTGGGAGGCTGAAGTAGGAGAATTGTTTAAGCCTGGGAAGCAAAGGTTGCAGTGAGCCTAGATCACAGCACTGCATTTCAGCCTGGGTGACAGAGTGAGACTTTGTCTCACACACACACACACACACACACACACACACACACAAGAGTTGAGAAAGATATAAAGATCAGTAGAGAATCCAGCACAGGTAATCTACTACAGGCAATTCAATGCTAAAGGGATAGTCTTTTCAACAAATAATACTGGAATAGTTGGATGTTTATACGCAAAAAAACAAAACAAAACAAAACAAAAAAAAGTATCTTGACCCATACATTAAATTATATACAAAAATTAACTGGAAATTGAATACAAACCTAAATGTAAAACTCAAGTGTAAAAATTCTGCAAGAAAATATAGGAGAAAATCTTTGTGACTCTGGCTTAGATGAGATTTACTAGGTAGAATACAAAAGGCATATTCCATAAATGAAAACAAAAGATAAATGAGATTTATTAACATTCAGAAGCCTCCCATATTTAAATAACACTTTTAAGAAAATGTCATTCAAACATAGACATAAGTTAGGAGAAAATGTTTTTAAAACACATCTCCAGAAAAGGACTGATACCCAAAATACATGAAGAACCCTCACAAGTCAATAATAAGAAAACAACAATCCAATTTATTTTTCTTTTTTATTTTGTTTTGCTAAAGGAGAAAACAACAATCCAATTTAAAAACTGGGCAAAACATTTGAACAAACACGTCATCAAAGACAATACACGAACAGCAAAAAAGGACATGAAACGGTGTCCAAGAACAGTAATGACAGAGAATTGCAGATTAAAACAAGACAGCAGCTATTAGAAAAGCTGCTGAGAAGAATGAACAGCAACTGGAAATCTCATAGATTGCTGACGATAATGTGAATAGCACAGCCACTTTGGAAAACAGCTTGGTTGTTTTTATAAAATTAAATATGCAATTACAATATGACTCAGCAATTCCACTCCTAGATATATGCCTGATAAGTAAAAATGTATGTTCACACAAAAGCACATCCACAGATGTTTATAGTGACCTTATTCATATTACCACAAACTGGAAATATTTCAAGTGTCTCTCAAGAAAAAAGTATATTAACAAGATGTGATGGTATATCCATACAATGGAATATTACTCACCAATAAAATAGAATCAAACTATTGGCAACAACATGAATAAATCTCAAATGCATGATAATGAATCAAAAAAGCCAGACTCAATAGGCTGCATACTGCACAATTCCATTTATAAGATGTTCTGGAAAAGACAAACTTATGAAACAAAAAAACTAAGTGGTTTTTGTGGGCTGGAATTTAGGAGGGAATTTGACCACAAAGGTGCATGAGGACATTTTTGGGTTGAGATACATGTTCTTCACCTTGATGGTGGCAGTGGACACTGGAGTGTGTATGTTTTTCAAAATTCATTGCACTTACAAAGGGTAGATTTTACTGTACACAAATTATTTCTCAATAAACCTGACTTTAAAACAAAGAAAAGAATGTCAAAGTAAAGGAGTTTTTTTTCATTAGACTGAAGAAGACACAGATCTAATCTCATTTTTCCTATTTTACCTCACCCCTTGATGGAAAACAGAAATGGTGAAATCGATATTTGTTGAATGGAAAAGAAAACATGAGATTATTTTAAGTGTCAAAAGGTAAGTATAAATTTCAAATAATCAATTAAGGATGCATTGTGATAACTGAATTATAGGCTATGACAAGGAGAATCAACAAAGGATACTTTGGAAGCATACAAAAACTTCCTTTTATTGAGTATCAAGTGAAATTTACTTCCCAGATGAGGTTACCATGGATCACATTAAAAATTAAAATTCACAGAACTAGCCTTAAAAATTTTTTTTGTTTGATTTTAAATCAACATCTTTCTGATATTTTTCCTTTTGGCTACATAACCTGAATCTAGATGTCATAAGAAGGCTACTTTTTGGGCAGTATACACTAGTTAATTTATAATTGAATTAGAGTGCCAGTTTCAGAAGCATATTTTATTAGTTAAAAAAAAAAGCAAAAGGCTAAGGCAATTTTCAGGATATATAATTTATAAAGAGAGGCAATTCAAATCTATTTTAACTTAGAGATGATTAATATTTGGAAAAGTTAGAAGTTCTGAAAAATGTAAACATTTTATATTTTGAAAATTTTTTAGTTCAAAAAATTCTTATCATTTAAGTTTTATAAAGTTGAAATCAAATGGATAATATAAGAAAATATAAGTAAACATCACACAGATATTATTTAAATAGTATACGTCATACAAAATACATATACATATATTTTAGAAACTGGGTCTCACTATGTTGCCCAGGCTGGAGTGCAGTGGCTATTCACAGGCACGATCCCACTACTGATCAGCACGGGAGTTTTGACCTGCTCCATTTCCATGCTGGGCCAGTTCACCCCTCCTTAGGCAACCTGATGGTTCCCCGCTCCCGGGAGATCACCACATTGATGCCAAACTTAGTGTGGACACCCAATGGCATAGCACACTACAGCCCAGAACTCCTGGGCTCAAGTGATCCTCCCACCTCAGCGTCCTGAGTAGCTGGGACTACAGGCATGCACCACCGCACCCAGCCATACAGAATATTTTTAAAAGAATTGTTGGATTTAAATTTGGACAGTGTCGTGCAACTTTCTCTAGTTTCTTATTCAGTTTTATATAAATTCAAAATACTTAATCTACAAAAGTATATAATATGAGATATTATAAACAGATTTATGCCAATAAATTTGAACTTTTAGATGAGTCAAATTTCTCAACACAATTTACTAAAGCTGAGGAAAAATACAGGACATCTGAATAGTCTTATACCTAATGAAGAAATGTAATCTATAATTCAAAGCCTTTCACTACATTTCACTTCCACTGACTTTGGAGTAGCTTGTATTAGATAAACCTTTCTGTAGAAAACAATTATTCTTGAGGGAAATGAAAAACTACTTGAAGGCACTGGATAGCGACCAAAAGCAAACAGAAATTGGAGAGAAATTCATGCTTTCAATGTAGCATTTTTTATGGAGATTTGCCTCTACATGCCTTTTATCTGAAGGCACTCTGCAGTCTGTATGATATAGGGCAAAAAGAATTCAAGAAAAGAACATTAATCTTAGCAGTTTGAGGAACCATTGAATGGAGTTAAGGGTTAACAGAACAGAGAGTGAGGTGTCAGGAAGGTGGGCGCCTAAGAGAGAAGCCCAAAAATGTGTACATAAACTCTGCCCTAACGTCTGGATAATCCCTAAACTATACATGTATGAGGAAGACTCTGAGGAGTCCAGTAAAAAGCAATAGCTGAAAGTCTGAAAGAACTTACTGGAGATTTCAGCTCCTTCCTTTTATATGGGAAAAAGTTTGGGGTTTGAGTCCAGGCAAGTTAATTGCCCAAGAGAAAAAAATAATCAACATCTTTCAGAAGGTGATAACAGTATCCAATCACTACAGAGGTCCATCCAAAATGTCTGGTGTACAATAAAAGAGTATTGCACACACAGTGACAAGAAAATACAATCAAGAGAAATAGCAGTCAATAGAAACATACTCTGACATGACCCAGATTCTGTGGTTAACAAAGATTTTAAATCAGCTATATAAATATTTTCAAATATTGTTTTAGAAAAATGATTATAATTGATGAAAAGATGTGGAATCTCAGCAAAGAAATAGAAGTTATTAAAAAGTGCAAATAGAAATTCTGGAGCTAAAAGATAAAGAGCATCTACCAAACATCTACTACAAATATTACACTAAATGGGGAAATAACACTTTCCTCCCAAAATTAGAAATAAGACAAGAATCTCTGGTCTCATTACTTCTAATTAGCATGATACTAGAAGTTAAAGTTGTAATGGTACAATAAGAAAAGAAAAGAAATAAAGCATATAAGGATTGGGAAGAAAGAATTAAATGTGTTGTTTACATAGAACACAATTGTGTACCTAGAAAATCCAAAGGAATTTATAGATAAACTCCCAAAGTTGATAAGTTGATTTAGCAAACTTATTTTATAGATAAAATAAGTTATTTTAGCAAACTTTGGCTTCAAGAACAATTAATAAAACTCAAGTATAGGTATAGAGCAACAAAGAAGTAGAAAATTAAATTTAAAGAAAGTACGGAGGAATAAAAGAACATCAAATATCTAGGCATAAATATAATGAAAAATGTATATTACCTTACACAGAAAACTATAAAACAATATTGAGAGAAATTAAAGAAGAGCTAAAACAAGGAGATGCATAGACTGGAACACTCAATATTGAAAAAATATTAAGTCTACCCAAATTGATCTATACATTAAATGCAATCTCAATTAAAATTTCAACAGACGTTCTTTTCTAGAAGTAGACAAATTTATGTGGCATTTTATACAGAAATGTAGAATGATAAGAATAGGTAAGAGAATCTTTAAGAAAATTAGAGTTTCAACACCTATTCTACTGTATACAAGGATTATTACAAAGTAATTAATACAATGTGAATAGAGACACAAAAATAGACAAATAGACCAATGGAACACAATAGAAAGTCTAAAATCAGACCCACACATGTATGGACACCACTGGTCTGTGCAGAGCAGTGGGAAGAAGATGCTATTTTAATCAATGGTCAATTGGATATCCACATGAGAAAAACATCTTGACTCCTATCTCATGTATTATTTAAAAAATCAATTCCAGGGCTGGGCCTGGTGGCTCACACCTGTTGTCCTAGCACTTTGGGAGGCCAAGACAGGCGGATCACCTGAGCTCAGGAATTTGAGATCAGCCTGGGCAACATGGCGAAACCCTGTCTCCACTAAAAAATAAAAAATAAAATATATAGCTGGGCGTGGTGGCGTGCACCTGTAGTACCAGCTACTCAGAAGGCTGAGGCAGGAGAATTGCTCAGACCCTGGAGGTGGAGGTTGCAGTGAGCCAAGATCGCACCACTGCACTCTAGCCTGGGCAACAGAGTGAGGCTCTGTCTCTAAAACAAATTTTAAAAAATCAGTTCCAGGTGATTTTAGATCAAAAAGTGAAATATAAAACAGTAAAATTTCTAAAAGTAATGTAGAATGATATTTTGTATGCCTGGAGCAGGTAAGGATTTCTTTAATAAGAAATAACATTCCTAAAGAAAAATATTTAAATATTGGCAATTTCTATTTATAAAAATACACCATTATGAGAAGGAAAAAGAAAGTCATAGAATGGAAAAAAAGTATGTCTAAAAATATTACGTATAAAATGACATCTCGTTTAAATTTTTTACAGTTTAAAAAGTCAGAAAACCTACTAAAAATCGGATGCTATTTTCTTCACAAAAAAGACTATCCACATTGCCAATAAGCATTTTTTTTTTTTTGAGACAGAGTCTTGCTCCATCACCAGGCGCCAGGCTGGAGTGCAGTGGCGTGATCACGGCTCAGAGCAACCTCTGCCTCCTGGGTTCAAGTGATTCTCCTGCCCCAGCCTCCCCAGTAGCTGGGACTACAGGCACCCTCCACTATGCCCAACTAATTTTTGTATTTTTAGTAAAGATGGGGTTTCACCATGTTGGCCAGGATGGTCTCGATCTCTTGACCTCGTGATCTGCCCACCTAGGCCTCCCAAAGTGCTGGGATTACAGGTATGAGCCACTGCGCCCGGCCCCAGTAAGCATTTTTTAAAGTGCTCAACCTCATTAGTTAACAGGAAAATGCTAATTAAAATTACAGTGCATTATATGGTATACTAACAACATGGCTAACATTTAAAAGACTGAAAATACCAAGTATTTGTGATGCTATAGAGTAATGGAACACACATATGTTGCTATGGGAGTATAAATTAATACAGTCACATTGAGTAACTGTTAGTATATAACAAAGTTGAACTTACACTCACCCTATGACCCACTAGTTCTATTCCTAGGTACATGCCCAGAAGAAATGCATACAAGAATAGGTGTTCAAACTCTAATTTTCTTAAAGTTTCTCTTACCTATTCCTGTCGGGCTCAGTGGCTCAAGCCTGTAATCCCAGCACTCTGGGAGGCCAAGGCGAGCAGATCACGAGGTCAAGAGGTCGAGACCAACCTGGCCAACATAGTGAAACCCCGTCTCTACTAAAATATAAAAATTAGCTGGGCATGGTGGCGCATGTCTGTAGTCCCAGCTACTCGGGAGGCTGAGACAGGAGAATTGCTTGAACCCGGGAGGTGGAGGTTGTGGTGAGCCGACATTGTGCCACTGCACTCCAGCCTGGCACCTGGTGACAGAGCGAGACTCTGTCTAAAAAAAAAAAAAGATATACATATATATATATATATATATATATATATGCCAAACATAAGAATGTCCATAACAGCATTACTTAAAATAGCCAAATTAAAAACAATTCAAATGTCGTCAGACAATAGAATGGAGAAATAAGCTGTGATATATCCATGAAATGGTGAATCAATGGAAATGAAGACACCACTGCCTTGTAAAACAACACGGATGATTACCGCAAGTATACTGTTGAACAAAAGAACCTACACACCAAAGAATACGCACTTTATAGAAAATTCAAAAACAGGTGAAACTAATGTCTGGTATGAGAAGTCAGCAGAGTGCGTATCTTTTAGAAGGAGAGTGGAGACAGTGGTTGTACGGGTACCCAAGAAGGGCTTCTCAGCTGCTGACAGGGTTCTGTTTATTAACCTGTGATGATTCGGTGAGTGATTTGGATGGTGCTTGCATGGATTATTTTGTGCTATATATCTATTTTCTGTATGTGTGTTTTACTTCCATAAAAGGCGTATTTAAAAAAGAAAAGTTTATGGAGACAGAAAGGACACACATGAAAGAATAGGAGGCAAGGCAGATTATCTGAGTTTATACATTCTTTGGCGTCAGTTGTAAATGCCAGAGAAATTTAGAGAAGAGAGAAATAACTGACAACTAGACTGGTCAGAAAGTGTTTTCTTGAACTTGGTAGAAATTGATTTGCGTGTGGAATAATGGCAGGATTTGGACTGGAAGAGATGGTAAGATGGGGACACAGGGAAAGTTTTGGAGAGGGTGGGGCCAAGCGTATTCCACTCACTGCGATTGACAAAGAGGGGACTTTGTTGGAGGGAAAGATTCCCTTTGGAGACAGAAAAGCAGTCCTCATCATATTGCTTGAGCTTTACATACATGTTATAATTGTTAGAATTTACAAACCTCTTTCTTGTACTCTGTTATATGATTATCACGATAACTCCATTATTTTGCAGATAAAGATTCAGGTTTAGGAAGATTAAAGTCACTTGACAACTGAGGCTATATTCCTGGTCTAAGGAACTGCTGAGCTGGATCCAATCCTAGTTCCATCCAACCTTAGATCCTAATGGTAACAAAATTCTGAAAGAATGTGTCAAGAGATGGCACATCAGAAAACGTAGGCAGTGACCTACTGGCACAGAAATGTCTTGTAAATACATTTATCAATCCAACATTTTCTTCCACGGAGTAAAGGAAGATCTGTATTCCATGTTAGAGCACATATTGAAGCATCCCTAAATCTTAAACAACTTTTCATGATAAAGAGCCCTGTTGAAATTCCTGGGAAGCTTCTCAGAATAGGACGACTTTGCATTCAGCGTCCTCTGTCCCATCCTTGGGCTTGCAGGCAACCGTAGCCAAGAGCCATGGACTCTCTTGAGACAGTGGAAAGCTGCCTTGTCACATTAGGCTGCAAAAGTCGTTCCTGGTTCTTCCTTTCTCTAAAAGATGAATGAAGTTCACCTCTGGTGGCTTTATCTTTCTAGAAAAAGGAAACTCAAGTCTAAAGCCATCTGTGTACGGGTGAGGCCGTAATTATAAAGTGGGACCACAGCTCTCGTGGCTTAGGTCTCTGGGTGCCAAATTCCAGACCCGGACCTGCCACCGAAGTATTGGGTGATCTTGGAAAAATCATGCAACCTGTTTGTTTCTAATATTTCCTGGGGACACATTTGGTAAACAGGGCTTTGGCTGAAAAGAGTGGGTGATGGCATGAGGGAAATAGAGATCTTAACAAATGTGTAGAATATTAACTCTTCGACGTCTCTTTTTATTTAGGTGTTTTTCAGCCCTAGCTATACATTGGAAGCAACTGGAAAACTTTGAAAAAGAAATCACAAAGCCTGTGCCACACCCCAGAGGTTCTGAGATGCAACCAGAGTATAAAACCTGTGTTCTAGGTCATGCTTTCACCGTTAAAGAGCTGTGGCCTTGGTATAGGGGCAATGAGGGGCTCACACAGATCTCCCTTTGTGGGCTCACCTGGCCTTCCAAAGGCCCAACTCTGACCACTTGGGACCAATGTGACCCTTATTATGAAAGGCTTTAACATTCACAGAAAGTACGTCAAGGGCGTAAGAAATCATGACCCAAGCTCCTCCTCCTAGGAAATGTCATAGGAATAACCTTTGTAACCAAGAACAGGCTGAACAGAAAGGAGCCAACTCTACCCACAACCAACAGATGGCGCTATGGTCCAATGCCCTGCCATTTAGGTCTCTGCCAACCACTTACTCTTTAACGTTTGATAAGTCGCTGCATTTGTGCATAATTTTGAAATGTTCTAGAAACATTTTTGACTCCACCTATCTGAGAAGTGCAAAAGCAGCAATAATATTAAAAGTGTTACCCAGAAAAGGAGCATAACTATGACAAAATGAAGGTAGAATCATTTTTAAAAATAGAAGGGGATGAGAAAATAAATGTAAGTTTGTACATGCATGTGGAAGTCATTTTTAGACAGTAGGAACAGCTCAAAAGAGTAGAGTTTATCATGAACCCTGAGCAAAGTGTTGTGCCTCTGCAATTGACAATAAAGAGCAAGAGATACAGAAATGAATGAAATGGAAAAATGTGCAGTGTGCAGCTAGGTAATTACAATGCCTGATGTGAGCTTTATCTTTGCCACAAACCACACAAGTGCGCTTTTTGTTTTCATCGTCACCCAGCCAGCCAAATTCAACCACTGTCAATTAGACTGATTTTAATTTCGGAGAAGGCTGGGGGTTGTTCTAGAATTTGGAACTAACCATGGTAAAACCCCTGCTACTTAACTTCTGGAGTAAGTTAGGGACTAGTTCTGTCATCTTAAAGATAAATCTGTTCTCTCAAATCTATGCTACTTCAAAGTGGCACAGCAGTCCAGGCTGACACGAACCATAGCTGCGTAGGAAGTCTATCTCTACCACACCTGCAGAAATGGTTTGGGGGAAGGGTTAACTTAATGAGCTTAAAACATCTTTGGCAAGTGACACTGTTGCTTGGGGAAAAAAAAAAAGGAAAAAGAAGACATTTAACTGGTCCATGTTAGGAAAAGACACTTGATAGAATGCATCTGCAGGAATAAGAGTATGCCTGATTTAAAGCTGTGAAAGTTTGACGTTCTGTTATTTACTGGAAGTACACTGGGAAACTGCAATCTCAACCTCTCTAAGACACTGAATGTGGCCAGGCGCGGTGGCTCATACCTGTAATCCCAGCACTTTGGGAGGCTGAGGTGGGCGGATCACAAAGTCAAGAGATCGAGACCATCTTGGCCAACATGGTGAAACCCTGTCTCTACTACAAATACAAAAAAAAATTAGCTGGACGTGGTGGCGCACGCCTGTAGTCCCAGCTACTCGGGGGACTGAGGCAGGAGAATTGCTTGAACCCGGGAGGCGGAGGTTGCGGTGAGCCAAGATCGCACCACTGCACTCCAGCCTGGCGCCTGACAAAAAAGAAACCTCTCTCACAAAAAAAAAAAAAAAAAAAAAAAAAAAGACACTGAATGTATAGTATATCAGTCAGGGTCCAATTAGAGAAGCAGAACAAACAGGACATAAATATTAAGATATTTATTACAAAGAATTGGCTTATGTGATTTGGGGGTGGTGAGGCAAGTCTGAAGTCTGTAGGGCAGGCACTCAGAAGGGCAGGCCAGGACTGTCAGGCACCGGTGGAAGCTGCCATCCACAGGTGAAATTTCTTCCTCTTCAGGGAAGCTTCAGCTCTGCTATTAAGGCCTTTCAGCGGATTAATTTGGTCTCACCTGGAATATCTAGGATACTCTCTCATTCTTAAAGTCTACTAATTATAGTCTTAAATTACATTTACAAAATCCCTTCATAGTAGCGCCTAGATTTGTACTTAATTCTGCAACTGGGGACCGTAGCCCGGCCAAGCCGACACAACAAAAAGACAGTCACAGGCTGGACATGGTGGCTCATACCTGTAATCCTGCAGCTTTGGGAAGCAGAGGCAGGAGGACGGCGTGAGGCCAGGCATTCAAAACCAGCCTGGGCAACAAAGCGAGACCCCATTTCTACAAAAAATAATAATAATAAAAACTTAGCTGAGCATGGTGGCATATGCCTGTAGTCGCAGCTACTTGGGAGGCTAAAGCAGTGGGATTGCTTGAGCCCAAGAGTTCAAGACTGCAGTGAGCTGTGATCGCTGCATTCCAGCTGCCTAGGTGACAGAGTGAGACCCTCTTTCTAAAACAAAAATGAAACGTAAGACCATCACAAATAGTGTTTGGAAATAAGACTGTTTCTGGATAGAAGAGCATCTAGATTACCAAAAAAAAAATTATCCCATAGGCCCTAGGAACTGGATACTTTATATAGAAAGCACAGATGTCACTATCTAGGGTACCTGGTGATATTCTTATGTACATAAGCCCATCCATTCATTCATTTAGTTAT
Organism: Sapajus apella; assembly: GCF_009761245.1. Taxonomy (NCBI): domain Eukaryota; kingdom Metazoa; phylum Chordata; class Mammalia; order Primates; family Cebidae; genus Sapajus; species Sapajus apella. The sequence goes on along the minus strand of NW_022437009.1, from coordinate 905,646 downwards.
GCAACAAACTTCATTGCATACTGACTATTTGCTAGTGTCTGTAGTAAGTGCTGACACTCTAGAACATGATCCTTACCTTCAGAAGGCCCACAGACGAGGAGGAGAGACAGAGACACTGAGAGTTCCAATACCTTGTGACAAACGGTAGTTCAGTTGAGCCTCTAAATCTAGTTGCAAAATTAAGGGAGAGGAAGAGGCACGTAAACAGAATCTACACTTAATCCCAGGAGATGGAGAGAAGGGACGGAAGAAAAGTCAACATAGTGATAATCCCAGCCCCAGACCGTGCTGAGCCCCACAGAGCTGGGGCTTACATTATAAAGGGACAACTCAGGGAAGACTCTCCTAGGTCACTCCTACTTTATGTGTTTCCAACCTTGCTGTTAATGGGATGTCCATGGCACACTCACGCTAGCCTCTGGGTCTTCATGAAGGTGCTGCTTCCGCTAGAGGTGAGTTTTCTGCCAAGACTGAGAACCTGCACATGGTCCAGGTGCTCAGAGCAATGGCTTTCTCCTCTTTTCTCAGTTTGGCCAGTTCATCTGCTTCGCTTCAGAGCATCTACGCCTTTACCCATGTTTTTCCTCCCTCGACCTCCTTTCAGTAATCAGGCATGTGAACTCATCATCTGCACTGTTCGTTAGCCTAGGAATCTATATTTTTTCAAAAGAGATTAAGCAATGTCTTCCCTGCCTCTCTCTCAGGACAGCACGGGTAAATGAAGCCTACTGTGAAACTCCTTAGAGCTGGTATCGCCACACGGAAGTAAAGCACAGATTGGGTATTGCCATCACCTGTCTGTATCTATCTATCCATCCATACTGTCTAATCACTCCTAAATTGTGTGTCACTGAAGGACAGAAATCATCATTGAATCTATAATACCTAGTACAGTTTCTACAGCGTCTTCACAACGCAATTGTTCATTAATTGTCTAGTGAAGACAATTACAGTCAGATCTTCTGAGGCTTTGGGAGACAGATCATTGCAAACAGCTACACCACAGATGCCAGAATTCCTAGAATGTCGCATCTCCTACCTCTGGCTAATTGCTTCTTTGAGACTCAGCTTAACACACCATGTTTGCTAAGAAAGGTTTCTGTCATCAGTAGCTCAGTACCAGCACTCAGGTCTGAGCTGAGTACCTTCTCCTGTTACCATAGAATCCCCTGCACAATTTGGTCATTTCTCTTACTGTGGTGGAAGCTGTCTCTTAACATGCAGGGAAGTTCTATGAAATGAGGGATTATGATAATTTTTACCTGCGTGGCTCAATTGCTGGCACAATGCAAGAATGTCACAAATAATAAATTAATAGTATGATACCTATTCCCTTCATTTTTGTCTTAATATTAACCTCATGCCACATAGACTGTTGTGTAGAGGAAACAGTAGTTAGACAGGGCTTAGAAATTTCCCCTGTGGCCTTGTCAAATGGGTAGAAAAAATGAGGTCAGGAGGTCTTACAAAAGACATTTTTAAAGACAGCCTTGCATTTATGAAATTATATGAAAAGAAAAAAGAAGACACAAAATTGACCAGTGCTATGATCACCATTATGTTAAGGTGCATAAAATAAAATTGGAAAGAAAGATACTCTATTCTTTGACAGGTTGAGTTTTCGACCCTATATTGTCTTAGAGAAGATATGATTCCAAGCATTATGCTTCTTTGAAGATTCTCTGGAGCAGATGTTGTGGATTTTACTCAGACTGTGTCCCTCCCAGAGGCTGGACACCTAAGAGGTTAGCAACAGGGAAAGCAAAAGACACCTACACCCAAGCAACTTCTAAAGCGTTACTGGTGGAGGAAATTCTATCCTTCCATTTGTGTTAATTTGTTTGTTTTTTAAAACTCAGAGTGTTCATATGTGTCCACAATACTGTAGACTCTTTAAAGGGAGTCAGAATGTCAGAATTTATTTTTGTGTGTCTCATTTCAAACACAGAGTAGGCACTCGGTAAATATTTACTGATTTATATTAATATATCTGCCAAGCATGCACTTTCAAGTTTGGGACAAGGTTTTGATTTTATTACCCCCAGTTATTGATCCATTTCTCCACTAGACCATTTCTTTTTGCTCTGAGGTGCCTGGCAATGTGACCCCATAGCACACATATAGATTACCCTGGCCAGATTACCTCTTTAGACGTGAGCCCGAAAGACAAAGGCAAAGGAATTCTGAGTCATGCATTCCAGGGAGGAGTACACAGCAAGGTAACTCATTTTTAATAACGGGCTCAGAATTATGAATTAAAGCATTAACTAACACCCCGCGGTGTCCTGGAATGTGACCACCAAAAAGCCATTGCCATAGGGGCAGGTCTGGGTTGGTTCAGCAACTTTCAAATGCCAGCTGGACTACAGGAAGCGTCTGTTGCATTAAGTAATTTATGGGGTGCTACGAAGTTCCTTAAGCTATTATTAAAAACATGCAAACTCCTCCTTGGTTAGACCTCTAGTAAGTCAGACTTCTAACTAAGCAGAACTGATAGGCCCGTCTTTTGATGTTTAATGAGTTCTGCAGCAGATGTGAGAAGTGACGGACAGGGCTGTGGTGGTGATTTACTGGTCATGAAACAGAATGATGAGAGCCCTCTCCTGAAAAAAGAAAATGTAGCCAAAGGACAGGTTTCCCCCCACCCCTGGCCTTCCTCTCCCACCAATCCCTTCCTCTTCTTTCTTTGTGCATGTGTTTTTGATTTCCTTACCCCCGTGCCTCTCAAGACTGGGATCATTTCCATTCAGGCACACACAGAACACTGCAAACTAATTAGCCTTGGATACAGCTACAGGAAGTCAGGCTGCCAAATCCTCTTTCCCCCACAATTCCTCAACTTCCCGAGCCTGCCTCAGGCCCATGGCCTTGCACTGGGCCTCTCTGTATAAGTTGCCAGTTCTAATTTTGCAATTTCCCTTCACCTTATCGAATATGCCCCAAGCCTGCCCGTGGCTGGAGAGGGAAAGGCTTCGGAGTCAGTCTTGTCCTCTGACTTTTTCCTCTAGCCGATTCTCGGCTTTCTCCCTGCAATTAGGGAGACATGTTTGGACACAGTTTCAGTGTTGACTTGTTAATCTGACCTTGGTTAATGCTTTTTAGAGGAGAGCATTGCCCATCATGCAAGAAGCTTGGGAGAGTTCCCCTTCCATCCCACTCACATCCCCACCTCCCAGGGGCCCTGTACCTCTGACTTTTCTTAAAGGTTAACCTATTTTCCCACAAACTGTACATGTCAGCCCTTCTCTAACTGATTTAGCTTGAGAGTCCTTGAACACTTACGGGACTAGGGTGTGAAAGGAAGTTGGCGAGGAGAGAGGAGGCTGAGAGGTGGAGAGCTGGGACCCACACAGGGTAGGGGGGAGGCATGGTGTGTGGGGTCCTCATATGGGGCACCCCTCTACGGAAGCCTTGAATCAGAGGCAGTCACTGGTAGCTTTCAGGCCGGATCTAAGCCACAAAAGAAAACTGGTTGCCAACATTTAAAAATCAGAAGATTTCACATAAAAATCCAAATTGCTTGCTTCCTAGAAGAAAATTCAATCTGGCAGCACTGAATCAGCAGCGTTCAGCCTTGCATGCTACAATTGGTTGAAGTGAGTAGCTCCTCCATCCTGGAAGTGGAGCATAAACTCTCCAGGTCACTAAAGTCCCCACTCCCCACCTATTGCCTTACTTGATATTACCTGCCTGGCTCATGAAAACATTTGAATTTGCCACTTCTGCTCCAAATGGACAAAGGGAAATTTAATATTGAATCATAAGAGACTTGGTAGGCTAGAGAGTGTGAGTTTTCTTCTTTTAGATATCATTCAGTCACATCAGTGCACATACCATGTTAAAACAATTGTCTGTTCAGTTCTTGGGCTTCCTTCCCTATTAGATTGTGAGCTTGCTGAAGGCAGGGACATCCGCTGTCTTGTTCATACATGCAATGCTTTGCATAGAGCTTAGGCATTCAACACATTTGTTGACAGATTTTCTTGATTTGCTTTCTCATTCATCAAACTTTATTGAATATTTCATGCATCGTGCTAGGTATCATGTGACATGTTCCTCAGTGAGTTCGGAGGGCAGGAAATAAGATGTACGTAAAAGGCACATAATTCAAGAGATACCAAAAATGTGTTTTTGTAAAGCAAGTTCTATGGGTGAGCTTCTCAGAGAAGGATGCATTTGAGTAAGCTTTCTAGGATGGGTAGGATTTGGCATGGTATTCACTTATTTTTTTTAACCACATCCTTTGTATCACCTGTGCATGACAGGGCCCATTTTTTTATCTCCAATCTTTGTCTCTCCCAATCTGCCAGCGACTGAGTTGTATTAATGTCTTCTTTTTTTTTTTTTTTTGAGATGGAGTCTCACTCTGTCGTTTAGGCTGGAGAGCAGTGGCGCAATCTCAGCTCACTGCAACCTCCGCCTCCCAGGTTCAAGCGATTCTCCTGCCTCAGCCTCCTGAATAGCTGGGACTACAGGCATGTGCCACCATGCAGGGCTAATTTTTTGTATTTTTAGTAGAGATGGGATTTTACCTTGTTAGCCAGGATGGTGTCAAACTCCTGTCCTTGATCCACCCACCTTGGACTCCCAAAGTGCTGGGATTATAGGCATGAGCCACTGCGCCTGGCCTGTATTAATTTCTTTTAGTTGTTTAATGGCTTTGTTGCCGTGTGGTGGGAGGCCAGATATTACGGAAAACCATGAGCTCCAGCCCACATTGTGGTGAGCCTAGCAGAATTGAAATAGATGCATAATAAATACTTCCCATGATAATGGGGCGGATCATCAAAAGTCTTGATAGCGATGATACTGAAATAGCGTAGGCAGAAGGTGAAAACATTAAATGTAACATGAGAAATGAAAAGCAGAAAAATCATCCTGTTTCCATGAGCTTCAATGAAAGAGATGTGCAATGTCACCTAAGCCCTCCATAGGGTACTTTTCTGGACCTATTGCCACCTACAGCGGAAGCCATGTTAGGTGGCAGAGTTCACCCAATCCTTGTGAATCACAGAAGTTCTCTTGGGCTCTCAGTTCAGTAACTGGAATTCCCTTTTCTAAAAGCCTGTTCACTGTAACCGCCATTTGCCATTCAGATGGGAGTAGTCTCATAGCACCCTTGTTCATCAGGCCTTGCTCCAGAGAGGCAGAAAAACTATAGTTGGGAGAGTTACAGGGAGGGAAAGGTAGTCAACCAGGAATATTTCAAAGAAGGTAAATCTATGCCTAACCTGTTTTCTTTTACACAAATTAGATAGCACTTGAATTATGATACCGTTGATACAGTGTCATCAAAGATGGGCTTAAACTATGATCAAACCATGATGGGTATCATTAGTAAAATACCACTAAAGGGAAAGTATTTGAAAGTTCAGTATTAGTTCAGTAGAAATTAGTATACACAGTTCATGGCAAAATGCTCATTCCAGGAGCCCTATAGAAAGATATCTGCAACAGTCATTATCAATACAATCTTAGGCCTGTTTAAAAAAAAGAATTCTGAAATTATATATAAATAATAGTATAGATATGCTTACTATAAGATGAAAACTTCAGCTCCTAAGAGGCTTGAGTTTTCACGTTAGATATTTAGTCATCTTTTTAAATTGTGGATAGGAAACGCATGACATCTGTGTTGCCATCAACCCTCCCATACCCATCACAGACATTGCTAATTGATCATAAACCTTGTTCCTATGGTACCAAGATTTGTCCCCCAGAGACTTTTCAGATTATATTACCTTCATACCAAATTTGCATTATATGGTTAATTTGAACATGATGATATTTTCAATATATTGTTGCTGGCAAGCTGGGTTTTATTTTATTTTATTTTATTTTAAAGATGGGGGTTTCACCCTGATGGCCCGTCTGGTCTTGAACTCCTGACCTCAGGTGATCCGCCCACCTCGGCCTCCCAACGTGCTAGGATTACAGGCGTGAGCCACTGCATCTGGCCTCAGCTGGGTTTTAAATAATTTTAATTTGCTAAGCTCCTCAGAGCTGACATTTTGGAAAGGGCTTCATTTGTTGAATAATAAGCTTGAATACTTCTACATTCACAGTAGATGAGAGAGAATCTCCGCATATCTTCTTCTGATTTTCATGTGCTCGATGATATTATTATGGCACCCATGGTGGATGGCAAATGTCTACAGAGAGCCATAAGATCAGTGTTGCTTTACAAATATTACAAATGTTTGTAGATGTGGGAGCTTTAGAGATAGCACAAGCCTATAAATGAATGCCCAAAGAAAACTTTAAAAAAAAAAA
>NW_022437009.1:876477-894373 GCF_009761245.1 Sapajus apella | reverse complement strand
AGAATGAAATAATGTATTTTGCAGCAGGATGGATGGAACTGGAGGTTACTATCTTAAGTGAAGTAACTCAGAAACAGAAAATCAAACACTGTGTGTTCTCACTTATGAGTGGGAGCTAAATAACGTGTACACATAGACATAGAGAGTGAAACAATAGACAATGGAGACTAGAAATGTGGGAGGGTGGGAAGTGGGCGAGGGATGAGAATTACCTAATGATTATAATGTACCCTATTTGGGTGATGGTTACACTAAAAGGTTAGATTTTACCAACATGCAATATACCAATGTAACAAACATGCTATACTCCTGAAACCTACAAAAATAAAAATAAAAAATTCAATGGTTATATTTTATTTGAGTTAGAATTCTAAAAAGGCATCTTTGAGCTGCAGACACCAAACAATGGCCAGATGTTTACTTCTCACCAAGTGTTCACTCATCACATATTCTTATAGTATTTCCTTCTTAAGCACAGGTCCATAAGCTTATCATGGAGGATGAGAGAGAAGAGAATACTGGTGTTTCTTTTGTTGATCGCAGATAGGTGAATCATGTGTTTTTAACCAAACATTTGCTGCTATGTCTGCATGTTTGTGAACCCACCCCCAACTTATGTATTGATGCCCTAATCCTTAATGTGGGGAAATTTGGAGGCGGGACTTTTAGAAGATCACTGGATCACGAAGATGGAGTGTTCGTGTGGGATTAGTACATGAAAGGGATGATCTGTTTCTACCATGTGAGTACGGAGCAAGGAGCAGCCATCTGAAAACAAGAAGAGGGCCTTCCTTGGACACCAAATCTGCTGGCAGTTTGAGGATGGAGTTGCTAGCCTCCAGAACTATAAGAAATCAATTATTTGAACCACCTAGTCTATGGTATTTTTTTATAGCAGCCTAAACAGATTAAGACACTTGCTTTCAGCAGGATTCATTCGTCCTATAAATAAAACTAAGTCACTCACAAGAGTGAAGCAACAACATGAAATATAGTTTCTGGGATCACTGAAATCATATTTCTTCGCATGTGAAGTGGAGAGGGGACTGGACACTTGGGGACTGACCATTCAGGTGCCCAGGGTGAACGTGCATTTTTTAACATGATAGATGGAGCTCCATTGTGACCATCAGGAGGCATGCATTATGGTCCTAGCAGAGCCAGCTCTTAAATTTGGGCAAGTCAGTAAACTCTCCAGTCTTGATGTACTCTAAAATAAGATGATACGGAAGAAACCAATCTTTCACATTATTTTTAACAGCATATTTTTTTTTAAACACAAATCTTAGGGGGAAACCCAGTGCACAGAGGAAAAGTAGTGTTGATACAGTGTTGGAGAGTTTGCTGGAGGGTGGGAAAGAGAAGGTAAGTGGAGAGAGGGGGATCCCTGACAGCTCAGCTTTTTTTTTTTTTTTTGAGATGGAGTCTTATCTGTCACTCAGGCTGGGGTGCAGTGCAATTGTGGCTCACTGCAATCTCCTCCTTCCAGGTTCAAGTGATCCTCCTGCCTCAGCTTCTAGTGTAGCTGCAACTACAGGCGCGGGCCACCACACCTGGCTAATTTTTGTATTTTTAGTAGAGATGGAGGTTTCACTATGTTGGCCAGGCTGGTCTCGAACTCCTGACCTCAAGTGATCCACCCGCCTCGGTCTCCCAAAATGCTGAGATTGCAGGCATGAGACACCACGCCTGATCTACAGCTCAGCCTTTCTCCACACCCTGCAGTGACTCCCAAAACGCCTCTCTGAAACACTTCGGTCTCCATAATGCATAGTTTGTGGAGCAATCAGTAGAAAGAATGACCTCTAAAGTTTTTTCCTTTCCCATACGGTGTAAGTTAATACAGGGATCTGGAGGCCAAACCTCTTAAAGTTGCAAAGTGCAGTGGTACTGTCACCAACTCTAGTCAACTAGTTCTCAGTCAACAGAGCAAGACTGAGAAGGGTCCAGTCAAGCAGCAAGGAAACCTATTCTCCCAACAGGAAATCCCGGGACCCTCACTCCAGCACCAACCCTGCACCCATGGTGTACAAAACACCCAGTCAAACCACTAGGTGGAGCCAAAATCTTTGAAAAAGAAGCGTGCTGAAATCTGCGGAAGCATGTGCAATCTTTGTGTGAGAACTGGGTTCCTTGATAGGTTAAAAAGGAAACAAAAGAGGGAGCGTTCTGGAACATCATGAGTCTATATTGCTTTCTGCCTGCCCAGAGATTACTTCTCAGTTTTATCTAAGCCCTTTGTAAAATTTTGAAGTAAAAGGCCTCATTATTTAAGTTACTGATTGGGGCCTACCACCATCTCTAGAGTTCTTGTAGTGTCCTGTTCAGATGCTGGTTTAACAGAAACATCATTCTACAGGCAGAGTGTGTGTAAGAAGACTTGGAGATGACCGAATCCAGCTATCTCAAGTGACCATCTAACCTTGGCTGAAGCACTGCTAGGTATAGAGAGCGCACCAGCATTTGAGGCAACGCATTTCCTTTTCTGCCACATATGTTTATCACAGCGTTCTTGCTTTCTATCAAGTCAAAATTTGTTTCCCTGTATCTTAGACTTGTTTCTGGGTCTAATCTCTATTTGTAGGGAACAGTGTAATCATCTTAATAACAGTGCTGCAAGCATTTAAACAGCCTCCATGGTTCCTGGGTGTCTTTGGTTTTCTTTTTTGTTTTTGTTTGTTTGTTTGTTTGTTTGAGATGGAGTCTCAATCTGTCACCCAGGCTGCCGTGCAATGGCGTGATCTCAGCTCACTGCAATCTCCGCCTCCTGGGTTCAAGCCATTCTCCTGCCTCAGCCTCCTGAGTAACTGGGATTACAGGCATGCACCACCACGCCCTGCTAATTTTCATATTTTTAGTAGAGACGGGGGTTCACTATGTTGGTCAAGCTGGTCTCAAACTCCTGACCTCATGATCCACCCACCTTAGCCTCCCAAAGTGCTGGGATTACAAGCGTGAGCCACCGTGCCCAGCCCCTTCGGTTTTCTAAACCAAAATCTCTTCCTTATTTATTGGTTGTTCCCTTAAACAGACTATAATTTTTTTTTATTGTGACACTAGAATCATCTTCATAGCAACAACTGATGTAATATATCAAGGCATTTCTGTCTTGGCTAAACAGCAGCAAAGGTAGTAAACACAAGTGTCATCTTAATAATAGGAGCTTTAGGTGACTGGAATGCAAGAGACATGGAGGAACCATGAAAAAATCAAGGCAGAGAGTATGGGAAATGGAGCTGGGAAGGCAATTCAGACCACGGTGGGGAATGTCACATATTTCTTCTTTGTATTCATATGTCATCCACCCATCTTTACTTTAATTCTACCAAAAAGTATTTGTTGAGCAACTGGCACTATAATGAGCCCTGGGAAGAAAATAGTGAGCGAAACACACATAGTTCTTGACTCTAGGCAAATGCATTTTAGTAGGGAAAAAATAGACAATCAGTAAAATCATATGAGTATATATTTATAAATGGCAGCAAGTTCTAGGAAATAAAAGTGTGGGCATCTATGAAGGAATGTAATGGGGGGCTGACCAAGTTGTGCATGGAATGTTCAGGGAAGGCCTTCCTGGAGGAAGGACCGCTTCAGCTGAGATGTAAAGGAAAAGAAGTTAGTACCAGGCAAAGAGGAGGTGTGTAGGGATCCATGAGCCCCACGCTGGGCACCAGAATGTAGGGAGCCAGCCCTATATCACCCATGGGTACCCCAAGTTTGGTAGCAACAAAGGAATGAGAAAAAGACAGATTAAGAGAGACAGTGGGACCAGGGGGCCATCACTCATTACTTTGGAGGAGACAGTGAAAGCCCCGAGCTCTGGTCATCCGCTCTATTTATTGGTTACAATCACTTTGATCTATAGGGTAGGGGCGGAGTAATGGTGGGGAGAGGGTGATGGTGGAGTGAATCAGTGAGCCAGGACTGAGTCAGTGAACCGGAACTTGCATGTCATCCTAAGGATTGGTAAAAGTGGCGGTTTGGGAGTTTCACAAAACAAGAACATGTGGTTACCTTTAGCTTATTATCTATGTGCAGCTGGTGGAACATGGACCTTACCAGGAGTCTACAAGTCTGGCTACGTCATAGTGCCATGAAGGCGCTTATGTCCTTGAGCACAATGTTTATGGCAACAGGGTTGAGGTCACCCTGCTCCTGAACATGAGGCATGAAGAGGCCTTCCTCCTCAGAGGCCTCCCGTGGCCTTCTGCGGTTTGTTGTTCCTTGTTTGTGGAGGGAAGCGTTCCAGACAGAAGGAACAGTATGTACAACGATCCTGAGGTGGAGAAACTAAAGGAATGCTAAGATACCCTAAGGATAAAAGTGAGGGTAAAAGTACTGAGAAATGAAGTTAGACAGGGCAAGGTTAGGGGAGTTTAAGGGCCAAGCTAAGCAGTTTAATCTTTATTTCATGAACAGCTAGAAACCATTAAGGGAGTATTATAATGTTCAGAGATAGTGGCTTATCCTGTAACCCCAGCACTTTGTGAGGCCAAGGTGGGAGGATCACTTCAAGCCAAGAGTTTGAGTCCAGCCTGGGCAACATAGTGAGACCCTACCTCTACAGAAATAAACATTTTTCAAAAGAAACATATTTTTTAAAAGGCCAAGCACAGTAGTAGTTCACACCTGTAATCCCAGCACTTTGGGAGGCAGAGGCAGGAAGATCCCTTGAGGCCAGGAGTTCAAGACCAGACTGAGCAACATAACAAGACCCTGTCTACAAAAAATTAAAAAATTAGCCAGGTGCAGTGTGTGGACCTGCAGTCCCAGCTATTTGGGAGGCTGAGGCCGAAGAATCCCTTGATCCCAGGAGTTTGGGGTTACAGTGAGCTATAATTGTGCCACAGCACTCCAGCCTAGGTGACAGAGCTAGACCCTGTCTCTTAAAAAAGAATAACAAAGTATTTCAGAAGCTGTTTGTAGTAAGAGACATGACTAGATCTGTGCTTAGAAAAATGCTGTGGCCATAGGTGTAGGAGGTTGGACCAGCACACACTCGGCACAGGGCTGAATCACGAAGGTGGTGATGGGGAGTCATCACTTTAGAATGTACCAGTGTGGAAGCTGGAGCAGCTGCTTCATCTATCTCACAGGACTGCAGTCCTGAAAGAGAAAGAATTTAAATGCATGCTGCCAACTGTTCACCGATATGTCCATTTCTGTTGTATGTTCAAGGTCATACAGCTAGCTGGTATAGCAGAGGAAGTATGGGAACCCAGGTACAAACTACATAACCGTCTACTAATGATATGGTGTGGCTGTATCACCACCCAAATCTCATCTTGAATTGTAGTTCCCATAATCCCCACATGTTGTGGTAGGTCATTGAATCGTGGCAGCAGTTAATCCCATGCAGCTGTTCCCATAGTGAGTTCTCACAAGATCTGATGGTTTTATAAGGAGGTTTTCCTCCTTTTCCTGGGCACTTCGTCTTTCTGCTGCCATGTGAATACGGACATGTTGCTTCCCCTTCCACCATGACTGTAAGTTTCCTGAGCCTCCTTAGCCATGCTGAGCTGTGAGTCAATTAAACCTCTTTCCTTTATAAATTACCCAGTCTCAGGTATGTCCTTATTAGCAGCATGAGAATGGACTAACATACCTAGTCATCCCACTTTTTTTTCCCCCTGGAAAAGAGATCTTGGGAATATCAAGAATGGGTCATAATATCTAACAACAACAGTCTTTCTCAGACAGGAAAATGGCAGGGTCGGGGCAGGGGTGTAGGGAGACTGAAACATGTGCTTCTTAAACAGCAACCAGAGTTCCTACAACTTAACACTGAATAGGAGAGCTCTGGGTTTTGAGGTTGCTTGCTACTTACTTGCTTTGTCTTTCTCCGTATTCTCTGTTGTGATTATAAAAAGAGATGTCAGATCCCTGCATATGATCAGGAAATGGTTGCCACAAATAAGGTAATAGACGTATAGACCGTCTCAAATTTTCCTTGTGACTCTTGTTTTTTTTGTTTGTTTTTGGGGTGTTTTGGTGGATTTTTATGTGTTTGCTTTTGTAATAAGAAAATGCAAGATCTACCTCTTAACAAATTTTTAAGTGCACAATACAGTCTTGTTAACTGTAGTCACAGTTAAATTGCACAGCAGATCTCCAGAACTGACTCATCTTGCATATGTCCAAACTCATCAAGTTATATACGTTAAATATGTACAGGCTTTTGTATATTAATTATACCTCAATCAAGCTGTTTTGAAAAAGATGTTAGATCTAGAAGGGATTTGGTCCAACACTTAGTCCAGAGTCTTACAACTGTGTGTCACAGCACAACAGGGAAGTACAGTCCCTTCAGAGGTGTGCTGCTGACCAGGTGCGGTGGCTCATACCTGTAATCTCCGCACTTTGGAAGGCTGAGGCGGGTGAGTCACCTGAGGTCGGGAGTTCGAGACTAAACTGGTCAACATGTGAAACACTGTTTCTACCAAAAGTACAAAATTTCGCTGGGCACGCTGGTGCTCACCTGTAATCCCAGCTACTAGGAAGGCTGAGGTACAAGAATCGCTTAAACTCAGGAGACAGAGTTTGCAGTGAGCCGAGATCACACCACTGCACTCCAGCCTGGGCAACAGAGGGAGACTCTATCTCACACACACACACAAAAATGCATGCTGCCAAATGTTCACTGATATGTCCATTTCTGTTATATGTGAATTGCCATTATGGCAATGCTGTCCAGCAGAAATGGAACTGAGCAGGCTGTATGATCTGATAGAAAGAGACTGCTGGGACCAAGAGCTAAGGGGTGTGACTTCCCCCTCCCCCTCCCCTCCCCTCCCCTCCCTTCCCTTCCCTTCCTTTCTCCCACTTCTTTCTGTTGGGGGGGTTGTTTCTGTCTCTAGAGACTTGACTTTCAAGGGCCAAGACACATACATTTAAATGGTATTCATACACCCTTATCTAAGAATGGAGAATTAATTACCTCTGAAAAATCCTTAAATATATAAATGTCAATGAGCATAATTAGGACTTCAGTGGGACAAAATCACCACTTTTATTCTCTTTTTGATGAATGCTGCAATGCTGAACTAAGACAAGCAGGAAGACAGATGTGTATAATGCCTTTATTTTTTTCAGAGATAGGCCTTTAATGCATTTGAAATCTCTCTGCATACATTTTTACTGTAAAAACCTACATCATCTTTATTACTGTAGGTAATAAAGGGAAGCAAAAATCCAAGATGCATGTAGCAATCTCCTCCATGCCTTGGAAGACATTCCAGGTTCCTCTTGTGTAATATGTTAAGCACAGCCTTGTGCCAGGAGCTGTTCTATATACTTTATATGCCTTCATTTAGTTACTTTTTACAATGATCCAAGAGGTGGATGTTATTGCTACTTCCATTTTCCAGGGGGGAAACTGATGCTCAGATTGCTTAGGTAATGTGATGGTTAATACTAAGTGTCAACTTGATTGGACTGAAGGATCCAAAGTATGGATCCTGGGTGTGTCTGTGATGGTATTGACAAAGGAGATGAACGTTTGAGTCAGCTCAGATGAATGTTTGCTGGGGAAGGCAGACCCACCCTTAATCTGGGTGGGCACCATCTAATCAGCTGCCAGTGAGGCTAGAATATAAGCAGGCAGAAAAACATGAAAAGAGAGACTGGCCTAGGCTCCCAGCCTACACCTTTCTCCCGTGCTGGATGCTTCCTGCCCTTGAACTCCAAGTTCTCAGCTTTGGAACTTGGACTAGCTCTCCTTGCTCCTCAGCTTGCAGATAGCCTATCGTGTGACCTTGTGATTGTGTGAGTTAATACTTAATAAACTCCCCTTTACATATGTATATATCCTATTAGTTCTATCCGTCTGGTCAGGGTCCCTCTAGGATATTGCCCTGACTAATACAGGTAATGTCCACCGCCACAAGGCATATCAAAGACACAAAGCTAACTGATCACAAAGTGCTTGCTCTCTGCCACATTCTTACCTGTGACTTCCATTCAGGGTTACAAGTGGCTTCCACTCTCAGTGTGCAGGTAGGGAGCCTAGGTGCCACCAGCATAAGGAGGAGAGTGAAAATGGCGCATGCTGCAGGAAAAGAAGCAGAGAATGACGCCACATTGTCCCCACGTCCCTATCTCATTGCTTTCACTCCCGGCCAGCCGCCATGCTGACTCTTCCCCCAGGGCAGATGTCAAAGTCAAGGTCCTAAAGAAAACTTGGCCTCACGTGATCAGGTGGAAAGGAGGGGCACAGGGGTGAGTGCTCGTCCTTCCACGGACCTCGGCAGCCCCGGGGGAGAGGAGGGGAAGGCCACTTGGGCACTGGCTATTTCTCTCTATACCCCCGTGTCTCACTTCAGTCCCCCATCACACACCTCCAACCACAATTTAACTAACCTACCACCCCCTCAGGTTCATCTGGCTTTGAGCAATGGCTCCCTCACATTTTATTGAGACTCCTTTTAATTGCTGAGGGAAAACAGACTCATCATGATGGACTCTAAAAAGTTCACGGGCAACTGTTTGGGAGTTCTTTGGCCTTTGACTATGCTGCAGCTGGGGAAGCAAACTTTCTGTTCCTTTCTGCCTTGCTAGCCAGGGTTTCCTAAGCTTTGCTCTGCCTCCTCGGCCGAACCCCGTTGTCCGGCTCTTGCCTCCTCTGTCCCTCCTGCCCACCCCAACCACGTGTGCCAGGCCTGTCCCTGTGCTCCCAGAACATTGGCTCATCAGCTCTGAGTCAGATTCCTACCCCTACCTGGCACCACCCCAAGTTAGGCAGTTAGCCCAAAGCACTGAGCAAGACCTCCCTCTTCCCGTCCCCTCTCCCCAGGCGGGAGCCCGTCACTCCACTCTTTCTTCCTCAGGCTTCTTAATTCCTCACATTCTTCCTTTCATTGAAAACCTGCAGAATCGGAAAAAAAAAAAAAAGATACACCACGGTGCAATTATTTTAATTCATTTCTATGGTAAATATTTTCATGGCCTAATCTTTGCCAGGAACCAGGATAACATTTGACCTTTGGCTAGCATTCCACACCCGTGAACAACACGTCCTAAGTCAGGAGCAAGCAACTGCGTGGATAGGGGTGAAAAGCCACAGGGCAGTTCAGGGCAACTGCTGGAGGTTAATGTCCATGCAGGGAGGGGCAGGCATGGGGACCAGAGGCTGGGCAGGGTCGGTCAAGGTCCTAGCGGGAAGGCAGGCCCCCCCCAGGAACACATGCAGCCTGCACCCCATGCTCACCAGGAGCTGAGATACTTTTAGCTGGTATGCATTCTAACACGGTACTTTTACTGAAGAGTAGGATAATGTGGCATTAGTTATTGCCTGTCTTAGGAGGGGCTTATATTCTAATAAAAGTTAAAACTCAAACTGAATAAAAGAAACTCTTTAGAATTCAGGAGTCATTGTACAGGGAGGGCAGGGATTTGGGAGAAGGTAGGCAGCTCGGCCCATGGAAATTACAACAGGAAAATCACTCCCTACACCCGCCCTCCTGCCTGTTCTCCAGAACTTGAAGAGTGACATTACCAGCAGAAGGAAAAACCAGTCCCTGAATCCCACCCCCGCCCCCGCTCAGTTCACTGCTTCTTTTGTTAAAACTTTCTGTAGAGAGCAATGACTGAGAGGATCAAAGCATCCACTTCCTTCCCTTTGATGTGTGGTCTGAGACAGGCTCTGATGTCAGCCACGTGTTGTATTTCATTAGATCTGATATTAAGCTTCCTAGAGGTCAGGACGACCACGCTGCTTTAACCAGGCTATAAGCAGGTTCACTTTGCTGGAAATATCAGAGGTCCCAGCACCCTTCAGACCCACTAGGAAATTATACCGGTAAAGAAGTTGGAGTGTCTTTTCTTGATCTTTACTGCTTTGCATTATGAGGCCTCTCTTCAAGCTTACTTTTCTGCCAAAACAGTCCAGATTCCGCATTCTGAAATCATATTCCTTCTGCATGTCAAATTTTGGAGCTTCAAGCAGGTATGAAGAGGAGCAAGTTTTGGAGAAACCTCCTACTTTCTCTAAAACTGAACCTCAGCTGATTTTAAGCCCTGGGTTACCCTCTGGCCAAGTAAGATGAGCTCTGAGTAATAGCACGAGATTTGCTAGTGGTATTTCGAGAACCAGAGTACAAACTCTAATTAGCCTCTCCCCAGAGAAAATTTTTAACCATAAATTTTCTCCCGTCTGGAAAACAAGCGGTTTAAGCTACACAAGCTGCACGTATGCCCCAAAGGAATAAGTTTCGCAGCGCATCTTGATTTCGGGCTGAATTCAGAATTTGCTATGGGAAAGTGCTTTTAATGGAAAAACTGAGACTTTCATCTGAGTCAAGGCTGTTCATTTCCAAGGCCACATTGAAGGCTCAGGCAAAGCCTTGAACGCATCTCCCCTGTGACTAAAGTCACCTTGTCTGCAAAATAGGGAAGTAGTTCTTAACACCACTCAGTGGGCATCAGGATCCCCAAAACAACCTTAGCATGCTCAAAAAAAAAAAAAAAAAAAAGAATAAATCAGAGCTGTCATCCAAAAAAGAAAAAGAGAGAGAGAATTCTGTTGGACTTCCTTCCCATTACTTCATGTTTTATATATATTTTTAAATTTTCTATAACTTGATGAGATTATCCTCTTTTCAGTCCTTAGAGCGTCTGGAAGTCTTCATGAGCTTCAGATGGGAGTAGGCCTCTTGACCTTTTTCCCCAAGCCTCCCTTTCTTGTCTCTGTGAGTCTCACAGCTAAGCCATTTACCTTCCTCTCTTAGCACTTTCTGGCCCTTGGGTGCTCTTAAGTGTCGCTCCTGTTGGTGAAGAGCAAGGCAGATGCCCCTGCTTTGTCCGTTCCCCTAAAAACAATTACAGAGCCCTTTCATTTGTAGAGTTTTATACCCTGCTCATTTTCTGGAGACAGGAAAAAACCAGGTACGGGGAATCTGCTGCAGGCAGTCCTCGTTACTGAAGTTCTCAGCAGATGCCTGCAGATCTGGGCTTATGTCCTGGCTCTGCCTCTCACAACCAGGTGACTTGGTGACTCTCCTAACTATTCTCAGCTCAGTCCCCTCATCTGTAAAACGTACTCAGAGCACTGTGTGAAGAGTAAGTGAGGATTAAGTAAGGATTCAGAAGGCAGCTTTCTCACTTGCCCTCTGAGATCATGTCTCACTCCTCTTCCTCTCTTCATTCTTGCCACAGCGAACTGAAGATGGCATGTCCCATGAGGGCCTTTGCATGAGCCTTTCTCTGGCTAAAATGCCCTTTCTTCATTTCTCTGCTATGCTGTCCTTTTCTCCCACCCTGACCTGTCCTGTCCCATTTTATTCTGTCCAGTCCTGTCCTATGCTTTCCTCAAAACTCAGCTCTATTTTCTCCGGGAAGGCTTCTCAGAGCGTTAGTAACTCCCTCTCCAGGGATGCTGTAGAATTTCAAATGAACATGACGATGGGATACGCACTGCAAGTTTGTCTACCTATTTCAACTAGACTAGGATCACTACAGAGCAGAGATCGTCTTTTGCAGTTTTCTAAACTTAGGTGCCACTTCTGTTAATGATAGCAGCTACCCTGAATTTACTATATACTAGGCAGTATGCCGCTCATTCATTTACTCATTCACTTACTCACAAATGTTTATTGAGTACCCGTAGTCGTCATAAAAGCCTATTTTAAGTGCTTACCATATGTGTGTGTCTGTGCATCCAGAAAAGTTCCACATTTATACTTTTGAATAAAAAGGATGTTTATGTCCAGCTGCGTAATGTACAAGTTAGTGGGCCTTAATAAATCGGTAAATTCTGTAATTCTCAGCTCTGAATGCCAAACAGGATTGATAACAACAACAATAACAAAGCTCTTTAAGGCGCATTGTAATGAAAAGTAAGATTCAAAAAGCTGTATCAAAAAATAGCTTCTAGAGAGGAAAGGAAGACTGACTACAAAAAAATAAGAATCAGATTTATATCAGACTGCTCAACACTGAGAACAAGAAGAACAAAGGGGTAACTAATACCTTCAAAAACGTGCAAGGAAGAAAAGAACTTTGAATCTAAATTTTCTAGTTGGCCATGGCCTGAGGAGGGTGCCATGAGCTGAGAAGTATGATAGTCTCATTTCTGTACCTTGAGAGTAAGTGAGAGGGAGCATGGAAAGCATAAGCCTGGGCGGGTGACACAGCTGAAGACCGGGAAAGAGAGAACTCTTAGTGCTTGAGACACTCTGTTCCCAGGATAATACATGTGATCTTAATGCACATTCCTCTGGTGCCAGCTTGTGGCACCACTTAGGGTGGTGATAGCAGAAGTCAGCCTCATATTTAACGTGCTGCCTGAAGTTCTACCGATCACTGACTTCATCATGCCCTGTTTCCTTTCTAAGGATTGGAGTTCAATAGATTCCCTGGCATTGCTAACTTATGAACAAGTGATTAGAAACCGTTTTTAATCATACTCATCAAGCTCTATAAAAACTGTAACGCTGGCCCAAAGAAACCAGCTAGAGTAACCAGATTCCAGGTGTATGTCGCCAGATAACAGACTTCTTTCCTTTTTTTTTTTTTCCTTTTTTTTTTTCTTGAGACAGAGTCTCACTCTGCTTCTCAGGCTGCAGTGCAGTGGTGCGCAATCCTGGCTCACAGCAACCTCCCCCTCCTGGAGAACACCAATTTCTGATTCCTCATCCTTGCCTATGCTCTGGTGGTCAGATGCAACAGCAACAGAAATGAGGGTAGTGGAGGTGGGCACTGTTCCTGGAGGCCCTAATAATCTGCTGAGCAGCTGCTGGAATCGGACTTCTAATGCGTACAACATTCCTGCTGCATCCAGTACCCTTTGTTTTGAATAATACATCTCTTATTGAAGCAATATATTATTGGACTTGTTACTTTTACTTTTGGCAAACCATAAAGAGGAAAGTCAACCTACACGGCTTGGAGAGCAGAACATACATTAAACGTGAAGACCAAACCTAAGCATTAGCAATGAATTACAAGAAAGAGATACTTTGGTCAAATAGGCAGAGTGCCAACCCTTAGTGGTTGGACACTGAGCCAGGTGCTGGAGAACAAGACAGACCTCGTCACTGATCCCATAGTGTGCTAGATAATTTTTTTAAATGACTGCCATCAATTTTTTCCATCCCTATATGCGCATACCACTCTCTGTTGATGAGTGGGGTGTATTTCTCCTCCCGTTGGATTTATGACGACTTAAACCATAAAATGTAGTAGAAGAGAAATCCTGGGACTTTTGACACCAGGTTTTACAAATACTTGCCATTTCCACTTTCTTCACTTTATTCCTGTTGGAATCTGCCAACTATGCTGTAAGAGGCCAAGCCACATGGAGAGGCCACGTGGAGGGAATACTGAGGCACTCCAGTCAACAGCCCTCACTGTGTTTCCAGGAACAGCCTGCAGCAACTAACAACTATATGGATAAGTTGTCTTAGACATACCAGCTGGTCCAGTCCCCAGAAGGCTAGAGCAAACATCATTTAGAGCAGAAGAATCACCCAGCTTAGCCCAGTCACCCTGCAGAATCATGAGAGTTAATAAAATCATCGTTTCAAGCCGCTAATTTGGTCACTTGTTATGATGGAGTAGATAATGAAGACATAATGCTTCTAGTGTAGTGGAGAAGTTAGGCATTAAGTATATGGTAAAATGTGATGAGTGTCCAAAGTACTAGGAGAGTATGGTATATGTTTCCAAGTGGAGAGGTTAGTGAGAAGTTAACCAATTGTAAAAGAGATATGTGGGTTCCAGAGGCAAGGGCATGTGTGGGAGAAAGAAAGTGTGCAGAGCTCTTCTAAGGAGCTGATGTAACTTTAGTGCAGCCTGATTCTGAAGTGTGAGGAAGACGAATAAGGTGAGAGAGGGAAGTATTATTTAGAATGTTGTAAATATCATAAATGCAATGGAGGGGGGTGGCTTTGAAGGATTGTAAGCCTAGAAGTAAAGGAACTGATTTTGTTTCATCTTGACTGAGGTATATGCGTGAGTACTAACAAATCCGGTAAATTTTATTATGCCCATTTTTAGAAAGATGGATGGGAAAATGGGGACTCCGTTGGAGACATTCCTCATCAGCAGTCCTAGCTGCTTTGAGGCAGAAGGTACTTTTGTTCTTGGCTATGGGTGATCTGGTCCCTAGGCTTGGCTGCCTTTAAATTAGCTAATGAGTGGGACTGGAACTGATGGTTTCCACATGAGCTGCCTCTGAAAGGCTCTTGGCATGGATGGGTACAACTCCATCTCCAGTGTTAAACACTGTTGATCATCTATCCCAACGACCCACCAGAGACGCCTGCTGTCTTTCAGGAAATTCCATGCTCCTGGGCCAAGCCCATTGTTTGAATGTCCCTGCACATCTCCCAAGGAGCTGCTCTAAAGCCCAGCCAGAAAGAAGAAATAGATACGGACCCAATGAGACTGGAAAATTTGGGCAGGAAGCTATAAAATGAGATGCAGCTTGGAAAAATACAGATTGCTACATCTGGGAGAGAAAATAATATATCACTAGCAACCCCGGCAAGCCCCAGCACCAAATATAAAAATACATTCAAGTGTAGGAACAGAGGTAGATTATTGTGAAGCTAGCAAGGCTGAGACTTCAGACTCCTCAATTGTGCCGGCCCCTTCCAAAGGCTTAGGAGAGCCTAGCAATGTGTTCTTCGTATGTTTTTGTAAATTTGCAAAGATACGCTATTTTAAGAATTATTTTTCTTAAATAGGATCCCCCAAATTGCATAAGCTTCATAGGACACAAAACCTGGATCTGCCCCTGGGGCAGGCTGAAATGTTCAGTAGCAAATCAACAACAACGTTGGTGGTCCCCCTGCTAAATGAGAACTTCTCTTCCTAGCCCATGAAACTCTGTTGGAGTAGCTCCTTCAGGCCAAATGTAATAAAGCTAGGTTCAAACTCTGTCAGGGCACATCGCTGGATAAGGCTGTGAACAAATTCAGAGCTAGGTGTTTGCAGTCATTACGTGACGAAGACTGATCTTTGGCACAGTCATGAAATCGGGGAAATACACTCTAAGGCTACCCACACAGTGTTCCTCTTTCCTTTTCACCAGATTTTGCTTGGGTTTAGGAGCCCAATGGATTCTGTTCACACTGAATCCATCAACCATACTGACAATGGTCAAAAAGTATTTGGAGACAGGGATTAGTATCCTCATGTTACTGAAGTTCAAAGTCTTGAAGTTAAGATATTATATTCTACTGGCAGAATTAATTTCAGAAATGAGGAAGAACTCAAAGTACTTCTGAGAAGCCTTTTAAATCCACGGTGGGCATGAGGGCAAGGCTGCCCTCCGTAAGGGGTGTCTCAAGCCTCCTTTTGGGGAGTCTGTAAGACACCACAGGAAGCAGCAGAAAGCAAGCTCAAAATTATGTTTTTGAAATCTCATATGCAGTTTTTATTCTATTCCATGCAGAAAAATGTTTTTAGCTATTTCCCATTGAGTAAAACTGATGGTATGGGAAGATGCAAAATTATTATCCTGAGGTTCCCTGTCCCACCCTGCTATCTGTCACGGGCCCCCTTGCTTGTATGTACCCGGTATAGAGAAGCATGCTTTTATTCATTTAGCATGGAGCTTGCAGGAGCAGCTTTGGCTCAAGAGAAGGACTCCATGGCATGGGCGCAAAAGAACATACAGTACATGGAAGAGTTTCATGCTTTCATATTTAAAATTACAATTCTGCAAGGCTGTGCTTCTTAGCCTGTCCCTTAAGAGTGCACAGGCCGGGCGCGGTGGCTCATGCCTGTAATCCCAGCACTTTGGGAGTCCGAGGTGGGTGGATCACGAGGTCAAGAGATCGAGACCATCCTGGTCAACATGGTGAAATCCCGTCTCTACTAAAAATACAAAAAATCAGCTGGGCATGGTGGCACGTGCCTGTAATCCCAGCTACTCAGGAGGCTGAGGCAGAATTGCCGGAACCTAGGAGGTGGAGGTTGCGGTGAGCCGAGATCGCGCCATTGCACTCCAGCCTGGGTAACAAGAGTGAAACTCCGTCTCAAAAAAAAAAAAAAAAAAAAAAAAGAGTGCACAGACATTTGGCAGAAAGAGCATCCCCCAACTTGGCCGGGCTGGCTTTGCTGGAGGTTCCATAGCGACATGAGAAATGGCATCAATGGAGGTGTGCTGGGGCCTGGCTGAGCTTGGGCTCAGTGCCAAAGTCTGGAACCTGCCCCTTTACCAGCGATAACAGAATGCATCTCCCATTTGACTCCCAGTGTTCTTGTCTGTGCTCCTTTATCTGAAGTAGCCTTCAAATTAGTGAAGATGGACACTAGACTCTTGACATTGAGAAAAAAGGTGACAAAAATGAGGTTTGTCTTTGATCCTTTCTGCCTGGTTCCCATCCTCTTCACTTTCTGTCCTTTGCCCCTCATAGGAGCTCCCTCTCCTCTAAGACATGAGACTCTACCAGTGTAGACTTCTGGTCCTCCTTCTAACCATAGTGGAAAAAAACTATCAAGGAATGTACACTGAGGTGTCTAGAACTTGGTGGATAAATCCTCTTAGAAATATCCCAGAAGACATCAGAAAGATGGCAAACTTTACCCATGTTTTAGGTTGATTCCGTATCGTGGCTGTTGAGTAATCCTGCAGTGAACATGGAGTTCAGACGTCTACATGAGACAGGGAACTCCCATGCTCACTGCAGGAACTACGTATTAATACATATTAGACCTTCAAAAAATGAGATCTTGCCATCTGCCACAATATGGATAAGCATAAAGGATACTATGCTACATGAAATAAGCCAGACACCAAATGAAAAATATTTTATGATCTCACTTATGTATGGAATCTAAAAAACATTCCATCATATGGAGAGAGAGAACAAAACAGTGATTACCAGAAGCAGGTGGTGTGGGGAGGAGGAAATGGGGAGCTTAGATCAGAAGATACAAACTAGCAAAGATACAGGATAAATAAGTGTAGCGATCTAAACATAACACGAGGACCACAGGCAATAAAATTGTACTGTATATGGAGTCCATACTAAGTAAGTATATTTTAGCATCTCATTTAACAAACAAACAAAATTGGTTAACTATGTGAGATGATGGATATGTTAATTTGCTTTCCCATAGCAGCCTTTGTAGTATTGATGTGTGTCCCATAACATCATACTGTATACCTTAAATATTCACAGTAAAGCTTATTTAAAAAAAAAAAGCAAAGAAAAATGGCAAACAAGGCGAATAAATCTTTAATGATAAACTCTCAAGCATTTACAGAGGAAATCTGTTTCATGTGGTTTTGCAGTGAAGCTCCAGCATCCCTCAAATCATCATTCCCCTTCTAGAAAAGGTGGGTCCTACCGGGAACCCCTCAACTGGGCTTTGTGAGCACCTGAGAGCAAAATCTGCATGGGGCAATGCTCAAGCATCCCAGGCTATCCGGGTAACTCAGTTGAGCCAAGATTTAATTTTGAGAATTCAAAACACGTACTTCTAAATTCCAAAGGGGATCCCTTGAGCCAAGCTCTACCCATTCAATATGCCATAATTGCTGCATTGTCTCTGCCTAGAACTTTCAAATACACCTATGATTTCCCGCAAGGTGTCTGTCCACTCCTCCCAACCTGAGTGTGAAAGGAGGAGATGCCCAACCACAGGAGTCACTGCTGCATGACGTCTGGGGGCCATGGTGACCAGTGCACTCGATCTCAGAAAACCAGCCCCAGCCAGAGAGATGCATAGAGTCCCATAAAAGAAGGTCCAGCCTCATCTGAGACATTTGTTTGTGGGATGCATCTTACTCTACTCCTTGACTTATTATTGGCCATTCAGCTTTTGAAGGCACTGCGTTCACTGACTTCTTCCCACTTTTTGATCTAATTCTGCTCTGCTTCCCTATACACAGACACACAGACACACACACACACACACACACACACACACACACACACACACACAC
>NW_022437009.1:859305-876467 GCF_009761245.1 Sapajus apella | reverse complement strand
ACACACACACACACACACACACACACACACACACACACACACACACCCCTACATGATACCTTTGTTCCTCCCATCCAAGCCATCTCTCAAACTTCCTTCTTTGTTTCCCAAAACGCTCCTTTCAGGCACAGCTCATCCAGGCAATGCCAACCCTGGTTTTGTGTGGCATCAAATGCAGCCCTGCCCAGGCATAGCCCAACCCCACAGGATTCCCCCTTCCTAGGTCAGCAGGAGAACGACGGGCCCAAACAGTGGGTCTTAGCTGTTCAAGGGACCTGGCAAGTTTTGGGGGGAAAAGTTCCAACAAGTTCAAATGAATGTAAATTATGGGGACAGTATTAGTTGTGATTTAGAATCAGCTAAATAACAATGCCAAGGGCAGGAAACGAAGGAGGGTAACACTAAGCACATTTACCCATTTCTCCTTCTGTCAGCTTCAACTTAAACTAAATCAGTGTGATTTGTGGCCCCATTATTCTGGCTAGCTAGTGTCAGAAGCCAAGAAAAAAGCAGTTCGTTTCCAAGTGAGCTTGGCTCTAAATGTAGAGAGGCTCTCAGCACATTGGGGCTGGCTATATTATGTGGTCACTGTCCCCTATGACAGCGTCCAGCGAGGAACTAAAAGCCTGTATCCTGGCTGTGCTCCCTTGCCCTGGACTCTGTCCCTGCTTGGGTGGGTCTCACTCACTTACTTGGCATATGTGTGAAGGCATCTGTCTGTTTTCTGCATTCTGCTTTGGACTGAAACTGATTTATTTCAAAATCTGTTATGTATTTAGGATGTGTCATGCCCTGAATCCTGGGTTTCAGTGCTATGCCAGTAACTTGTACAATTAATTACACTTTATATACAGGCTATTAGGATTTGAGCAGGCATGAGGCATATATACTGGGCAAGAATAGTATGCAGATGGTGTATAACAGCTAAACCAATGGCTGACATTTGCACTTACACATGCGTTATCACTTTTGGTCCTCACGACAATCCCCTTGAGATAGGTAGTAGAGGAAGAAAGATTATTACTTCCATTTTACAAATATGGGACATAGAGAGGCTAAAAATGGCAGAGTCAGAACTTGACAACTTCCACTTTTAAGAACTCCCAGGCTGAAAAACTGTAGCTCTTGGAGTTCTTTAGTTACTTCGTTTGAAATTCCCTGTCGTTAGCCTCCGTTTACTTTTTGCTTAACATCTTTATTAAAGTGTAAGTGACATATAATAAACTACACATATTTAAAGAGCACAACTTGATAAGTTTTGACATATGCATATACCCATGAAATCAGCACCATAATTAAGGTAACGAACATACCATCATCCCCAAAAGTTTCCTTGGGCTTTTCTGTAACTCCTCCTTCCTGCTCTGCCCTACTGCTCCCAGGCAGCCACTGATTTGCTTCCTGTCACTATATATTAGTTTGCTTTTCTTAAAATTTTACATAAATGAAATCATACACTATGTACTCTTTTTTATTGGTTGCTTTGATGCAGCATAAGATTCAATAATTTTGTAGCTTGTATCAATAACTCATTTGTTCTTATTGGAGAATTGTATTGCATTCTACTGATATGTCACAGTTTGTTTATCTATTCACCAGTTAATTAACTTTTGGCGTGATTTTGGGTTTCAGCTATTACAAATAAAGTTCCCATGAATATTTATGTACAATTTTTTTTTTTTTTTGAGATGGAGGCTTGCTGTCAGCCAGGCTGGAGTGCAGTGGCACGATCTCAGCTTGCTGCAACCTCCACCTCCCGGGTTCAAGCAATTCTGCCTCAGCCTCCCAAGTAGCTGGGACTACAGACACGCACCACCACGCCCAGCTGGTTTTTGTATTTTTAATAGAGACGAGGTTTTGCAGTGTTGGCCAGGCTGGTCTTAAACTCCTGACCTCAGATGATCCACTTACCTCAGCCTCTCAAAGTGCTGGGATTACAGACGTAAGCCACCACGTCCAGTCAGTACAAATCTTATATAGACAAATGTCTTCATTTCTCCTGGGTCAATATATAGGAGTGGGATATTTGTATCATATATTAGATATATGTTGAACATTTTACAAGCTCTTAAATTGCATTCCAAAGAGGTTGGATTATATTCATCTTACCAGCAGTATGTGAGTGTCCCAATTCCTCTCCTTCCTTGCCAACACTAGATATACTCAGTCTTTTAATTTTAGCCAGTTTAATAGGTGTGTAGCCATAATACCTCTTGTGTGTTTCCTTAATGCACATTTCCTCAGTTTGCATTTCTCGGTGACTAATGATGTCAAGCATCTTCTCATGTGCTTATTTGCCATCTGTGTATCCACTTTAGAAACATGTCTGTTAACATCTTTTGTCAATTTTGAAATTATGTTGTTTTCTTATTGTCAAGTTTTTACAGTTCTTTCTAAATTCTGAATATAAGTCACTTATTAGATACATGCTTTGCAAATATTTACTCACAATCTGTGGTTTGTTCATTCTCTGGGTCTTTTTAAAACTTTTATTAAGTCCAACTTATCAATCTGTCCTCTCTTGGATCATGCTTTTGATATTATAACTAAGAAATCTTTGCTTAACCCAAGATAACAAAAGTTTACTCTAATGATTTCTTCCAGAAATTTTATAGTTTTAGGATTTGCATTTATGTCTGCAATTCATTTTGAGTTATTTTTTGTATATGGTGAGATGTATGGATCAAAGTTCATTTTTGCATATGGATATCCAATTGATCTAATGTATAGAAGACTATTTTCTCACTACTTTCTGCCATTGAATTTTTTTTTTTTTTTTTGAGATGGAGTTTCACTCATGTTACCCAGGCTGGAGTGCAATGGCGCGATCTCAGCCCACCGCAACCTCCGCCTCCTGGGTTCAGGCAATTCTCCTTCCTCAGCCTTCTGAGTAGCTGGGATTACAGGCACGTGCCACCATGCCCAGCTCATTTTTTGTATTTTTAGTAGAGACGGGGTTTCACCATGTTGACCAGGATGGTTTTGATCTCTTGACCTCGTGATCCACCCGCCTCGGCCTCCCACAGTGCTGGGATTACAGGCTTGAGCCACCGCGCCCGGCCCCACCATTGAATATTTTTGAAATCACTTGTCCATATGTGTGTACTTCTTTATTTAGTCTCTCCGTTCTATTTCGTCAGTTTATTTGTTTATCTTTATGCCAATGCCACACTGTCCTGATTACTGTGATGGCTAGTTTTATGTGCCCATTTGGCTGAGGTGTAGTACCCAGTTGTACAATCAAACACCTATGTAGGTGTTGCTGTGAAGATATTTTGTAGATTTTGTTGTGAAAACATTTTGTAGATGTGGTTAGCGGCTATAATCAGTTGACTTTAAGTAAAGGAGGTAACCCTCAGTAACATGGGTAGGTCTCATCTAATCATTTGAAAGACTTTAAGAGCAAAAACTGGGGTTTCCAGGAGAAGAAGAAATTCTGCTTCACAACTGCAATCTCAAGTCCTACCTGGGTTTCCAGTGTCAGCTTGCCTTATAAATGTCATACTCGCCAGCCTCCACAATCATGTGATATACATATGAATTGAGCTCACACACACACACACACACACACACACAGAGAGAGAAACTTTTTAAAGCTTTATAGTGACTCTTCAAATCAAATAGTCTTAATCCTCCAACTTTGCTCTTCAAACTTTGCAAATCTATTCTAGTCTATTCCCATAGAATAAAAAAGAAAGGAAAGATCACAGTCTGCTGAATGTTCAGGAGGGATGTCCAGAAGAGATCATCTGTGTTGGACCCTGAGCATAGGAGAGTTTTTACAAATATAGGAGAATCAGTGTTATTCCATCATAAGCGGAGGAAAGCTGCGTGAGTGAGACCTCAGAAGAATATTTTTTTCAAAATACTCTGGAAATTGGGGTCATCCAGTATGGCTAGAAAGTAAAGGGTAAAGAAAAAAGAGGTGCAATGTGTTTGAAAAGCTATCTTGGGTTAGTGCTCTGAAATGGCTCATGCAGAAGGAATTTATTAATACACATAACCGAGCAATCCAAGGGTTATGACATCAGGCATAGCTGGTTCCAGAGGGCTTATTCTCTTTTTGTCTTTCTCCCTCTCTTCCCCTTTCCCCTCTCCTTCTTTCTCTCTCTCTTTCTCTCTGTTATCAACTCTGCTTTTCTTTATGTTGGTTTCAATCACAGCCAGGGCTTCTCAATTAGATAAACTCTGACAGCTCTAGGTTGATACTACCTGTATAACTTCCAGTACTTGTAGGAATAAAGCATCTTATTTTTATACTAGTGCAAATAAAATAAAATATCCCAGAAACACATCTTATTTGACTCATCAGATTACATGCCTACAGCAGAACCACTGTGTTCATGAGATTGGGATAAACTGGCTTTCTAGACCTGTGACCTGTGACCATTGTCATAGGGGGAGAAAGGCGAGGTAGAAGGTGCTGAGTGAGGTCAGTAGAATTGCCACTTCCTTTCAACTTCCTCCCGTGAAGACAAGGTTTTTGCAATTTCAGCATTTGTTTTTTCATTTCATCTTTAAGACTCTTCTGTTGACTGCTGTTTTCTACATTGCTTCTTCCCTTTAAAAAAAAAATGTTGAAGCATCTGCTTCTTTCCCCTGAAGTGTCAGGGTCACATGTGCAGGGTTCGGCACACGCTGCTGCTCCCTGCTTGCCAGTCAGTTTTCTCCAGAGTCCTAGTTTATTGCTGTCACCACTGGAGTTTGCAAGAGCTTTCCATTTGGTTCCTTTGTGAATCTCATTAATATGCAGTTACCACCGCTCTCCACATCATTAAAAGACATTAACCAAAACCAAACCCAACAATGAAGTCTGAAGATTCTGCAGCAGTAACTCCTTCATGGGAAACTAAGCAATTTGACAGAGGAGGGATTTGAGTAGGAAAATGGAAAGGGCTTCCTTTTTCAACCCACGGAGTTTTCATCCATCCCAACAGGACACCCAGAGAGGAAAATAAAAGAACTACAGTGTAAGGTCACAGAGATAGAAAAATAGGTCTCAGCATCTGTTTCTGTATATTTAAAGTAAAAATCAGAGCCATGAGCAGCTGCAAGATTTGGAGGTTCTGGGGTTTCAAGCTGCTGTTTAAGTGAGGACTCAATTATTAATAATGAGGCTAAATGGAGGAGCAGTTGACAAAGAACTTTAGTTGCTGGCTTTCCTGCTTCATGCTCTGACATACTCACCCCTGGGCCTTAGAGGTGATTTTCTGTGGGTTGGTGGTTTTGTTTTAGCCTGAATGTCATTCAGAGTTATCATTGCTGAGAAAAAACTGTATCTTTCTCTGCCACCCCACAGTTGGATTTGAGTTGGACCTTTCCGTCTTATTCACTGTCTTGATCTTGACCGATCTTCAAAAGGTCCAAATCCATAAGTTCATGTCCATTATCACTCTCACCTGGACCACGGAAGCAGCTTCTAGCTGCTCTCCTTACCCTCAACCTTGTGTTCCGCTCCCACTGTGCCCACAATTCCTTCTTAGTGAAATCTGAAGGAATCTCTCAAAAACACAAATCAGATCACATTACTTGGGTTTTTTTTTTTTTTTTTTTTTTTCACAAATGAATAAACTGAAGTACACGGAGCAGCAATGTAGCATGGTAGATGTTATTACCAGTGGCCTGCTTTGTGTATATAGGATAGGAAAGTAAAAAAGAAAAACCACTCAATGGATTAAGGATATGACCTTTTGACGGCAGCATGGCCAATAACTAGTGCTATTTAATGAGTTGTAGGGGAACACAAGGCAAGTTCCTTGTGGCTGGAGCATTTAATTACCAGCCTAAGACCCTCCCATGCTGGATGTGGTGACAGAGCCCCCATCAACCTGGGTTCCTGTGTAAAATTCTGAAATATATGACATTCCTTATATGCCAGGTGATAGGTGATGAGAAAACTGATATTAGAGGCTTGAAAGTTGGAAATCCACTTCATTTAATGGCAAAGCATTTTTTTTTTTTTTGAGACAGAGTTTCGCTCTTGTTACCCAGGCTGGAGTGCAATGGCGTGATCTCGGCTCACCGCAACCTCCGCTTTCTGGATTCAAGCAATTATCCTGCCTCAGCCCCCCGAGTAGCTGGGATTACAGGCATGCGCCACCATGCCCAGTTAATTTTTTTGTATTTTTAGTAGAGACGGGGTTTCACCATGTTGGCCAGGATGGTCTCGATCTCTTGACCTCGTGATCCACCCGCCTCGGCCTCCCAAAGTGCTGGGATTACAGGCATGAGCCACCACTCCCGGCCAATGGCAAAGCATTTATAAAGTTGCCACCTTCAGTCATTTTGGAGGCACATCATGCATGTAACTATTTTGGAGGTATATCATGCTTCTAATTAGGAGAAGAGGCTGGGAAAGAATACTGCAGTGTGTGCTGGTTGCTTGCTGGTGGCTATATTTGTCAAGGTCCTATAAGCAAGAGATACACTCAGCAAAGAATTGGCTTACTTGCAAACAGGAATGAAAGAGAATAGAGAGCATCTAAAAATTCCGGGAGAAGAGGAGGGTTGCAAAGTCAACTGCTTCTCAATTTTAAACTATAAAAGATAAGAATGAGGAGGGAAAAACAAAGCCTGATAAAACTCAGCCTTGTGGGGAGGATCAAAGTAAGAGTGTAGTCATTAAATACAGTTGTTAAAAGTTCTGAATGGAGTAAGGGTGTCTTAAAGCAAGATCCCGCGAGGGACGGGTACCAGTAAATCCTTTTAATTGGATAAAAGTACTCAAGGAAAGAAGGAAGGATCTGGCGTGCACTTAAGTCTAGAGATAGGTTTGGGAGTGGGAAAGCAAACAACAAATAAGGGAACCACGTTTGAGCAACGGGCTGAGGGAATGGTTAGTGGCACTTAAAGGTGACTGACAATGCATGGGGAGCCTCAGCCCACCGAATTCTTGAGAGAGGTATGCAGCCAAAGAAGCCACGGGCCTTGGCTCAAAGGGCAGTGATCATTGAGACCCTGACTTCCAATCATTCAGGGAAGGAAGTAGACTGGAATAGATGCTGTATGCCCTAAGAAATTGTATTCACCAATGCCTATTTTAGACGTAGTCAAGCGGAACAAAGAAAAATAAAGAAGCTCCCATGGAGTAGACCAGCAGTGATGGAGAAGAAAGGATCCAGGGGCTCCTCTAACCCAAAGAATCAGAGATCAATCAAAATCTGTTTCCGCTCCAAGGAGAGGGCCTCAGAAGTCAACCCAGCAGGAGCCAGAACTTCCACAGGCCACTCACATGTCCTGTTCTTCCCCTTTCTGAACAGGGGTTACTGTGATTGTCATGTTCTTCTTCTATCACTGTGCATTGGGTGGAGGAGATGGGAGGATGCAGAGCACTTGTCTTTTTAGTTCACAGCTCTTAAGATCAAGAGTTGTGCCAGGCATGGTGGCTCACGCCTGTAATCCAAGCACTTTGGAGGCCAAGGCGGGTGGATCACCTGAGGTTGTGAGTTCAAGGCCAGCCTGACCAACACGGTGAAACTCCGTCTTTAAAAAAAAAGAAAAGAAAGAAAGATCAAGAGTCATGCCAGATGTGGTGGCTCACACCTGTAATCTCAGCATCTTGGGAGGCCGAGGCAGTTGGATCACCTGAGGTCAGGATTTCAAGACCAGCCTGGCCAACATGGTGAAACAACATCTCCTCTAAAGAAACAATACAAAAATTAGCCAGGCATGGTGATGTGTACCTGTGGTCCCAGCTACTCGGGAGGCCAAGGCAGGAGATTGCTTGAGCCTGGGAGGCAGAGGTTGCAGTGAGCTGAGATGGTGCCGCTGTACTCCAGAGCAAGACTCTGTTTCAAAAAAAAAAAAAAAAAAAAAAAAAGAGTTGCCACATCCAGACCTGATGGAGAAACCACAAGGTGAGATTCTGTGATGAAGATTCCGTGATGCTTCATCCAGAGATCTGAGACTTTGAATTTAGTCTCTTGACTCTGCAGGATATTTAAGTTATCTTGTCGGGAAAGGGATGGGTCTGCTCTGCATGTCTTAAGAAGACAGAACTAAATATTTAGAGAGTGAAGGCAGTCTAGAGCAGATCTTTCTACTGTTTACCTATACTGAGTTCCCCTCTTTGAAGAATGTAGAGACTACACTCAACCCACACCCTTGAAGTCAGACATGGCCCTATAATTAGTTCTGGCCAACAGGCTGTGGGCAGAAATGCTGTGGGCCAGAGCATTAAAATAACAACTCAAGACCCTCTGACTATGCTCATTACCAACTTGGATGGCTGTGCATTACTTTCAAGATACCTTACTCCATGCAGAGGAAGGAGCCTCCATCAGCCTGGGTCCCCGAGTGATTACAATGAGCAGAAGATCTCCGCCAGTCTGTTTTGAACATGTAGAGTGAGTGAGAAATACACTTTTGTTTTAAGCCACTGAAATTTTGGTAGCTGTTTGCTCTGCAGCATCAATTTTTCTGTTCTGAATGATAAGCTTGCCATTCCCAAAGGTAGAAAGAAGAGGTGGAACCAGGATTCAAACTCAGTTCTGTCTCACTCGGAGGCCAAATCTTGGCCATTACCTCCCTGCCAGCTGCAAGGGTATTACTAAAGTCATCCTTGAACTAGGGCTGATGAGTAAAACTTAGTACTGAATAGCTTCGAAAAAATTAAAACATGAAGATGTTGATGTAACATAGTGGTTGTGGGAAGGATAGAGAGGGAGCCTAATGTGATTGATCAGAACACTGAGGGATGAAATCGCAAAACCTCAATTAGCTTTTTTTTTTTTTTGGTCTAAGAGAGATGAAAGTTAGAGGTACATACAGATTCACTCAATGAATTGCATAAGAATCAGCTATAGAAGTAAACATTAATTATATCCTACACGAAAGCTCCCACAACAAAATCTGAGGGACATGTGGCTATTTCTGTGTAGAGAGGAGGAAATGGGGAGCAGAGATGATAAGTGGGAATGAAAGAATTGATAATAGTGTATTTAGATAAATCAACCAAATTTTATATTTCTAATATTAGATAGAAATTGTTGAAAGGGGCCGGGTGTCATGGCTCACGCCTGTAATCCCAGCACTTTGGGAGGCTGAGGCGAGTGGATCACTTGAGGTCAGGAGTTCGAAACCAGCCTGCCCAACATGGCGAAACCCCGTCTCTACTAAAAAATACAAAATTAGCCGGGCATGGTGGTGCATGCCTGTAATCCCAGCTACTCGGGAGGCTGAGGCAGGAGGATCGCTTGGACCTGGGAGGCAGAGGTTGTAGTGAGCCAAGATCATACCACTGCACTCCAGCCTGGGCAACAAGAGCAAAACTACATCTCAGAAAAAAAAAAAAAAAGAAATTGTTGAAAGGAGTGTAACAATTGAAATTTGAACTAGGAATTTTAGCTATTATATGACAGTTAAGACATACATTTAGATATTTGTAGAATTTGAACGCTTTTATGTTTTCCTTTAATATATGTCTTGATTTTTACTTTATTTCTTTAATGTTATATTCTTTAATAAGATTCGCTCTTCATCACTGTAACAACAGAGCTTCATGATTATAAATCTCTGTAGGAGATTGAACCTAAAGCTATAGCCTGAAACTCAAGACTTTGGTGAACGTGCTGAGACACATTATTACTTTACTGACATCTAATGACCATATAGCTTAATTGCAGAATTTTGTTTCGAAGTGGCAAAGGAAATGCATTGAAGATGTACTCTGAAATCATTTAGTAATAGCTGTAAATTTTTTAAATTTCCTTATTCTCTATCACTTTCTTTGCCTTCTTTTATATTATATTTCTCTACCCAATCTTTCTTTCTCTTTCTTTCTTTATCTACATACAGTTATACAAAATATATAACCTATGGACCCAAGGTACCCAGCACATTTCTGAACAAAAAGTCAAAAGAAATTACCGAGCCTGCCAGAGACCCATAGCCAGAATTTCAGAGCTTCAGAAACTTGTGTATTAAGAGATCTACCAGAACTTTTATTCATTTACTTATCTAACATTTATACAAGTCTCACTATGTACCAGGAAGGAAGTTAGGTGCTGAGAATTCTGGGAAGAAAACTGTAGACCTTGCCCTCAAGAGCTTCACTATCTTATAGGGAAAAAATAATTTTCGTTTTGTAAAGTAGAGGTCACTCTGGAGCATCCCAGATGGACAAAACCTACCTTTGCAGACATCTTTTTTTTTCTTTTTTAAATTTAATTTTATTTTATGTTCCAGGATACGTGTGCAGGATATGCTGGTTTGTTACATAGGTAAACATGTGCCATGTGGTTTGCTGCACCTGTCAATCCATCACCTAGGCATTAAGTGTCACATGCATTAGCTATTTATCCTGATGCTCTCCCTCCCCTTGCCCACTGACAGGCCCAGTGTGTGATGTTCCCCTCCCTGTGTCCATTCGTTCTCATTGTTCAGCTCCCACTTATGAGTGAGAACCGACGGTGTTTGGTCTTCTAATCCTGTGTCAGTTTGCTGAGGATAATGGCTTCCAGCTCTGGCCATGTCCTTGAAAGGACATGATCTCATTCCTTTTTATGTCTGCATAGTATTCCATGGTGTATATGGACCACATTTTCTTTATCCAGTTTATCATTGATGGCATTTGGGTTGATTCCATGTCTTTGCTATTGGGAACAGTGCCTTTGCAGACATTTCAAATCATTTTCAGTTGAGTAGGGAGCACTTAGGAAAAATCCATGTATACATTACTTGGAGACATCCTAGCCTTGTCTCCTCCTTCTCATTTTTGCTACTTGATAAAGGGGTTAAAGCAAATAATGTAGATAAAGTACTCAGGTTAGTGCCTGAAATTGAGGAAGCACTCAAAATGTTACCTATTACCATTCTTCCATCCTTTTTTTTTTTTTTTTTTTTTTGTAGGAGTTTCGGTCTTGTTACCCAGGCTGGAGTGCAATGGCGCGATCTTGGCTCGCCGCAACCTCTGCCTCCTGGGTTCAGGCAATTCTCCTGCCTCAGCCTCCTGAGTAGCTGGGATTACAGGCACGTGCCACCATGCCCAGCTGATTTTTTGTATTTTTAGTAGAGACGGGGTTTCACCGTGTTGACCAGGATGGTCTTGATCTCTTGACCTCGTGATCCACCCGCCTCGGCCTCCCAAAGTGCTGGGATTACAGGCGTGAGCCACCGCGCCCAGCCTTCTTTTTTTTTTTTTTTTAAGAGATGAAGTTTCTCCATATTTCCCAGGCTGGTGTCGAACTCCCAACTTCAAGTGATCCGCCCACCTTGGCTCCCCAAAGTGCTGGGATTACAAGCGTGAGCCACCACGCCCAGCCCATTCCTCCATTCTTGTACTTATTAGATGTGATGCTCGGCACTATGGTAAGAGCTAAGGATATTAAAGTAAAAAGACAGCCCCTGGTTTTAAGGAGCTTATGAGACCAGCGGAGGAGACAAACGTGCAAATAAGTGATTCAATGCAATACGGTCAGTGTCAGATTCAAGGATTATGCGTAGGAGAGTGAAAACTGCATTAGACTAGTGGACTACGTACAGCTAACCTCTGAACTGAAGTATTAAATGGGTTTGGCCAGGGTACCAAAAAGAAAAAGGGCATTCTAGGTAGAAGGCACAGCATGAGCAAAAACATGAAGGTTTCTGGCTGCAACAGATGTTGCCTGAAAAGAAAAACGAAATGAAAGAAAAACTTGAGGGTGCAAGAACACGTGATCGATTCTGAGAACTTGAGGATTACTCATGTATGAAGTGCAAGACGAGAGGGATTGGTATGGGGCTAGATAGGTAACGAGAGCCACATCAGAAAAGGCCTTGCAGGTCACATCAAAGAAATCAGAACCTACACGGTAGGTCGGGGGTGATTCAGACTGGTAGGCTGAAGGTTTCATGGCTAAGAGATGTTTTGTTTGGTTTGCACAGTTTTTAAAAGGCAACATGCCCAGCTAGGCAGGTCACAGCATGACTGCCTATTGTTTTAGCAACATTCCACGCCATGAGTTTGTGTTGTCTGCCTGTTCTGGCCAGTGTCTGTGTTTGCAGAGACAGTTCAATACCTGACCGATGATCGAAAACTACTGAGAAGTTCTGAGCAGAAGAGCAATACAATTATATTTATATCTCCCTGGTAGTGACATGGTACATAAGGCAGGGAAATTAAGAATAAGAGATAAAGCCGGGCACGGTGGCTCAAGCCTGTAATCCCAGCACTGTGGGAGGCTGAGGCGGGTGGATCACGAGGTCAAGAGATCGAGACCATCCTGGTCAACATGGTGAAAACCCCGTCTCTACTAAAAATACAAAAAATTAGCTGGGCATGGTGGCGTGTGCCTGTAATCCCAGAGACTCAGGAGGCTGGGGCAGGAGAATTGCCTGAACCCGGGAGGCGGAGGTTGCGGTGAGCCGAGATCGCGCCATTGCACTCCAGCCTGGGTAACAAGAGCGAAACTCTGCCTCAAAAAAAAAAAAAAAAAATGAATAAGAGATAAAGACAAGTAAGAGACAGCTAAAATAATCCAGATGGGAGCACCTGAATGAGGGCAGCAGTGAAGGGGACATATATAAGATTGATTTAAAAATCAGAAGAATTGGTTGTTCGTGTTTTGGTTTTTTGTCTTGTTCCTTGGTAATCGTGGTGGGCAGAGAGCAAGAGGGAGACTCTAGAATGCTCTCTGGTTTTAGTTTGGGCAACTGAGTCAATGGTAGTCGGAGATGCCATTCCTAGAGTCAGCAGGATGTGAGGGTAGGTTAAGGCGTAAGATCCTGTGTTAGGTTAGATGAAGGAGAGTCTAAGGATTTTGGTAGATATTCTGGCAAGTATGGTGGTTGGGGTAAATCACAGACCAGTAACAAACTGTAGAGTTGAATCTGGACATAAGAACGTTCTCAGATAGCCAGTCTGTTTCTCCACAACTTACAGAGGAAGGTCCCATAAGCTTGGAATCAGGATAAGAATATTCTAGGTCTTTCAATGGCTGCTCCAAAGAGTCACAAGACGAACAATAATGATAATCCTAACTGTAATACAATTTTTTAATACAACTGAGTTTTACAGAATTCTAACTATGTGTGAGGGGCTGGATTGTTTAATTCCTCATACTGACCTTATATATAATAAGTGTGCTTATTGTCCCCATGTCACAGATGTGAAAACTAAGACTTAGAGAAGTTAAATGGGTAGCCCAAGTCACATGGGAGTAAGAGGTGGAGCTAGAACTTAACTCTGTCTCCAGATCTCCACGCCAGTTACCAGTGCATTATTCTGGCAGTTTAGGCTGTCAGGGTAACATGAGGAGTTCCAGGAAGGCTGATCGCTTTCAAGAAAATATCAACCTTGTCCCTCAATATGTGCATGTGCCTAAAATTTTTAACTTAAAAAATGTGTTTCAGGCAGGGTGCGGTGGCTCACGCCTGTAATCCCAGCACTTTGGGAGGCCGAGGTGGGTGGATCACCTGAGGTCAGGAGTTCAAGACTAGCCTGGCCAACATGGTGAAACCCCATCTCTTTAAAAAATAAATAAAAATAAATAAAAATTTTTAAAAAATGTATTTCTTAGGGGCCTGAAGGGTTAGGAGGGAAAGTTTCTGAAATCCACTATTCAGGTCTAAATACCTCTGGGAGGTGAAGAGCTGGTTTGAATATACAGAGGTTCTTGGCTCCCATAGCACTTTAGAAGCACCTGGGAGTATTTTTTTTAAAGCTATCAATGTGCTAATTGGTCTAGGGCACACATACTATATGTTTTTAAAGGCAGTAATTCAAATTTGCACCTAGGATTGCAAAAAACTAAAGGCAGTGGGCTGCGATGCACATTCTCAGTGAAAGGCAAATCATAAACTCCAAGGTTGGAGCCCAGCAACTGGTGTTTTCTTAAGCCTCCCAGGTGTCAGTCCTCTAGCAGGGTTAATAAGCCTCCATGGAGGAGAACAATAGGTACAAGGAGAGGACCTAGCCTTGGGCACTGGAGGGGGAAGAGAAGATTCTGGATGGGGAGCCTAGCCAGAAGATCAACTTCCTTTCTGTAGGATCTGAAAAGTCTGAGCTGTCCTTCCCCACGTGTAGGCTTGCCGCCTGTGTCTTGACTTGTCCAAGGGAGCGTAGGGCAGAGCAGGTCCTGCTTCTCACGGGGGGTCTTGCGGATGAGTAGCAGATGCCCTCTGGAGATTTCGGGCAGACAGTCTCTGCTGCTGAAGAAAGCGGCGGCGAAAGGTGAAGCTTCACCGCATGGCCACAAGGGGCGCCACACTCGCCCTCTCAGTACAGTTAGTGTTCGACTTACGACCATGATTGGTGCCGACAGGCCGGTCGTAACACGATTTGGCCGTAAGTTGAGTAGGCTATATGAACGCGGAGATGGTCGTGCTGCCGGAAGCTGGTCCGCACTGTCGTACGCCCAGCTGGGCAACGTTTGCGCTGCCAGACGCGGAGCAATCGTTGCTAGCGATTGTGGTCGTAAAGTCGAATTGTCGTAAGTTGCATAGGTCGTAAATCGATCGATACCTGTATTTCTGGGATTCGGGAGCCCAAGAATGGAGGAGAATGAGGGCAGGGGAGTGGGGAAGTCCCGGGCAGAAACCGTGGGGCGTGGAACTCACGCGACGGGAGAACAACCAGCATTTATTTCTGTGTATGTTGGTGGGGTCAGAGGAAACAGATAGCACTTGCTCGGAAAGTTAAGTTATGTGATGGGAGGATGCTTCCTCCTCCTCCCCAGAGAGCTAAATGGAACCACACTGGGCCCTCCTCAGCCACTCAGGGGAGACGCCTTTAAAGAGAGTGAAACGTTTTATTGAAGAAACTCCAGGGAGAGAGGGAAGAAACCTAGGAGAGAGGCAGCCTGACAGGTCGACAGATAGAATCAGCCCCTCTCCTGCATATGGCTGAAAGCTGAGAGTCAGTTCCTCTGAAGGCAGAGCGGTAGTTCACAGATCCACAAGGCCTTTCATCTGCATGCTCACAGCTCCAGACTGTGGGAAATGGGGAGATTCACAGAGTCCCAGGAGAAGCAGAAACAGGGGCTCACCCCCCGAGTCTGCTTAGCTGATAGCAAATGGAATGGAGCCCCTGGAGTCTGCAAACTCGGACCTTCTATTCAGTTTTGTCATGTCCATAACATGAGGATAAGAGAGATCTCTTTCACTGGGTGGTTGTGAAGATTTAGTAAAATATGCATGGGAATTGCCGGGCATGTAATAGGTACTCACCAAATGTCTCTTGCATATTCCTCTTCCTCAGAAGTGCTCAACAGCTGTATGGTCAAAATACCATCGGCTAGTCCCTCTTCCCCATAAGTCAGTTTTTTTCAAGTGAAAATACAAAAAGGAAATAACAACACTTTCTTCTTTTGGATGAAGAAACCGCAAATGCAATTCTCAATTCAATCTAAGGAATTTTATTAGTTAATCGTAACTGCACCTGAAATGCTTCTCGACCTTTTGGCTAAGATCAAATGTAATAATAACTGCACTTTAGGTAAACTTCCCAAGTTATGATATTGCCGTTCTGTAAGAATACTAATGAATAATAGGTAAACATGGCTTTTCATTTCAGTTTACACAGCTTACAGTTATTTCAGTTATCAGGGCCTGTACTTTTACAGGTCTTATCTCACCCAGTTAGCTAATCATCAATTGAAAATTTATTAAAGATTTCAAATTATATTGTAAGCTAAAAATGGACTACCTATTTGAATTGCCACCATCACTTTTTTTTTTTTTTTTTTTTGAGATAGAGTCTCGCTCTGTCATCTAGGCTGGAGTGCAATGGCACAATCTTGGCTCACTGCAACCACAGTCTCCCCGGTTCAAGCGATTCTCCTGCCTCAGTCTCCCAAATGTCTGGGACTTCAGGCTCACGCCACCACACTCAGCTAATTTTTGTATTTTTAGTAGAGGTGGGGTTTCACCATGTTGGCCAGGATGGCTTCGATCTCTTGACATTGTGATCTGCCCTCATCGGCCTCCCAAAGTGCTAAAATTACAGGCGTGAGCCACCACGCCCAGCAGGGAGTTCTTAGCTCTTCTCATGTCACTTTTCAATGTCATCCTTGGGCTCCTCTCCTCCTTGTTTTACTTATAGAAGATGATTTCCTGGGTTTTGTCCTTGATCATTCTCTTTTCACTCTATGGGCTTTCCCTTGATTGATCCTGTCCTTTTTCTCCCAGATTTAATCACCTCCCACATGTTGATGGCATGCAGCAGCGATGATACTGCTCACTACAGGTAACATTCACACCTTGATATTTCTCAGCCCCTGCAGTTAGGTAGGGCCATAAAATCAGCTCTGTCAATGACATGTGAGCAGACATGATCAGTGTCACCTCCAGGCTGAGGCAGTAAAAGGCATAGGTATGATTCTTTAGTCTTTCTCTTCTCTTTCCCAAGTGACTGAGAGCACTCATGTTTTAGACACTGAAGTTACAGGATAATGCAACCTTGTCAACTTGAGTCCCTAAGTAATGATGGGGAACAGATTCCCTCAATAACACATACTTGACAGTACGAGTTAAGAAATAAACACCGTTTTTGCATTAAGTTACTGAGATGTGGGGACAGTCTGTTCCTGCAACATGACCTGTCTTTTCCTGACTTCCAAGCCTAGTACCTAGCCTTATGTCAACATCTAGTAGTTCATAAACAATCTTTTTTCACCAAACGAATAACCATCTCTAACCCTCACTGCTTCCCAGAATCCGTGTTTATTGCTCCCATGTGCGTCTGACAAATCCACTTCCCAGAACTACTCCTCTCCCGTGTTCCAGACCTCTGTTAGTAGCACATCAGTCTCTTGTTGTTGAACTAAGAAACAGGAATCAACCCAGAAAACTTCCATTGCCACCTGGCTTTAGTGAATCACGAAACGTTTCTGAAAATACATCCTAAATAGCTCCTCGGCTCTGTAAAGATTTGCCTCAACTAGTGGAATCGAATTTTGACCATTCTTCTCTCTCTTGCCGTGCCCTCCACCTGTCAAATCCACAGTCCTCACTCTAGTCAGAGAAGACTGCCTAAATTACAAGTCTGACCATGGTTAAAACCACTTGTGAGTCTCTGTCACCTACAAAATAAAGCCTGGGCTTTTTGGCTTGTCACAAAGGCATCCTGGCACACACGGCCTGGGCCCTACTTACACCTCCGGCCTGCTGTCTGACCTCTCCCTCCCTCCCTCCCTTCCTTTCTTTCTTCCTTCCTTCCTTCCCTCCCTCTTCTCTCCCTCCTTCCC